>NC_041410.2:63107869-63312869 GCF_900747795.2 Erpetoichthys calabaricus | reverse complement strand
CCCCACTCTGGAGCCAGGCCTGGAGGTGGGGCTCGATGGCGAGCGCCTGGTGGCCGGGCCTGCACCCATGGGGCTCAGCCGGGCACAGCCCGAAGAGGCAACGTGGGTCCCCCTTCCCATGGGCTCACCACCTATGGGAGGGGCCAAGGAGGTCGGGTGCAGTGTGAGCTGGGTGGTGGCCGAAGACGGGGACCTTGGCTGTCCGATCCTCGGCTACAGAAGCTGGCTCTTGGGACGTGGAATGTCACCTCTCTGAAGGGGAAGGAGCCTGAGCTAGTGCGCGAAGTTGAGAGGTTCCGGCTAGATATAGTTGGACTCACCTCGACGCACAGCTTGGACTCTGGAACCAATCTCCTTGAGAGGGGCTGGACTCTGTACCACTCTGGAGTTGCCCCCGGTGAGAGGCGCAGAGCGAGTGTGGGTATACTTATTGCCCCCTGACTTGGAGCCTGTACATTGGGGTTTACCCCGGTGGACGAGAGGGTAGCCTCCCTTCGCCTTCGGGTGGGGGGACGGGTCCTAACTGTTGTTTGTGCGTATGCACCGAACAGCAGTTCGGAGTACCCACCCTTTTTGGAGTCCCTGGAGGGGGTGCTAGAGGGCATACCTTCTGGGGACTCCCTCGTTCTGCTGGGAGACTTCAATGCTCATGTGGGCAATGACAGTGAGACCTGGAAGGGCGTGATTGGGAGGAATGGCCCCCCCGATCTGAACCCGAGAGGTGTTTTGTTATTGGACTTCTGTGCTCGTCACGGATTGTCCATAACGAACACCATGTTCAAGCATAGGTGTGTTCATATGTGCACTTGGCACCAGGACACCCTAGGCCTCAGTTCGATGATCGACTTTGTGGTTGTGTCGTCGGACTTGCGGCCACATGTCTTGGACACTTGGGTGAAGAGAGGGGCGGAGCTGTCAACTGATCACCACCTGGTGGTGAGTTGGCTTCGATGGTGGGGGAGGATGCCGGTCAGGCGTGGTAGGCCCAAACGTGTTGTGAGGGTCTGCTGGGAATGTCTGGCAGATCCCCCTGTCAGAAGTAGCTTCAACTCCCACCTCCGGCAGAACTTCGACCACATCCCGAGGGAGGTGGGGGACATTGAGTCCGAATGGGCCATGTTCCGTGCCTCTATTGTTGAGGCAGCTGACCGGAGCTGTGGCCGTAAGGTGGTCGGTGCCTGTCGTGGCAGCAATCCCCGAACCCGTTGGTGGACACCGGCGGTGAAGGATGCCGTCAAGCTGATGAAGGAGTCCTACAGGACCCTATTGTCCTGTGGGACCCTGGAGGCAGCTGATAGGTACCGGCATTCCAAGCGGAATGCGGCTTTGGTGGTTGCGGAGGCAAAAACTCGGGCGTGGGAGGAGTTTGGGGAGGCCATGGAGAACGACTTTCGGACGGCTTCGAGGAGATTCTGGTCCACCATCCGGCATCTCAGGAAGGGGAAGCAGTGCAGTGTCAACACTGTATATGGTGGGGATGGTGCGCTGCTGACCTCGACTCGGGACGTTGTGGGTCGGTGGGGGGAGTACTTCGAAGACCTCCTCAATCCCATTAACATGCCTTCCAATGAGGAAGCAGAGCCTGGGGACTCAGGGGTGGGCTCCCCCATCTCTGGGACTGAGGTCACCGAGGTGGTCAAAAAACTCCTTGGTGGCAGGGCCCCAGGGGTGGATGAGATACGCCCGGAGTTCCTCAAGGCTCTGGATGTTGTAGGACTGTCTTGGTTGACACGCCTCTGCAACATCGCATGGACATCAGGGACAGTGCCTCTGGATTGGCAGACCGGGGTGGTGGTCCCCCTCTTTAAGAAGGGGGATCGGAGGGTGTGTTCCAACTACAGAGGAATCACACTCCTCAGCCTCCCTGGAAAAGTCTATTCAGGGGTCCTGGAGAGGAGGGTCCGTCGGATAGTCGAGCCTCGGATTCAGGAGGAACAGTGTGGTTTTCGTCCTGGTCGCGGAACAGTGGACCAGCTCTATACCCTTAGCAGGGTCCTGGAGGGTGCATGGGAGTTTGCCCAACCAGTCTACATGTGTTTTGTGGACTTGGAAAAGGCATTCGACCGTGTCCCTCGGGGAATCCTGTGGGGGGTACTCCGAGAGTATGGGGTACCGGCCCCCTGATAAGGGCTGTTCAGTCCCTGTATGATCGGTGCCAGAGCTTGGTCCGCATTGCCGGCAGTAAGTCGAACCCGTTTCCAGTGAGAGTTGGACTCCGCCAGGGCTGCCCTTTGTCACCGATTCTGTTCATAACTTTTATGGACAGAATTTCTAGGCGCAGCCAGGGCGTTGAGGGGGTCCGGTTTGGTGGGCTCAGGATTGGGTCACTGCTTTTTGCAGATGATGTTGTCCTGTTTGCTTCATCAGGCCGTGATCTTCAGCTCTCTCTGGATCGGTTCGCAGCCGAGTGTGAAGCGGCTGGGATGAGAATCAGCTCCTCCAAATCTGAGACCATGGTCCTCAGCCGGAAAAGGGTGGAGTGCCCTCTCAGGGTTGGTAGCGAGATCCTGCCCCAAGTGGAGGAGTTCAAGTATCTCGAGGTCTTGTTCACGAGTGAGGGAAGAATGGAGCGTGAGATCGACAGGCGGATCGGTGCGGCATCCGCAGTAATGCGGGCGCTGCATCGGTCTGTCGTGGTGAAAAAGGAGCTGAGCCGCAAGGCGAAGCTCTCAATTTACCAGTCGATCTATGTTCCCTCACCTATGGTCATGAGCTGGAGGGACTATGTCTCTCGACTGGCCTGGGAACGCCTTGGGATTCTCCCGGAAGAGCTAGAAGAAGTGGTCGGGGAGAGGGAAGTCTGGGCATCTCTGCTCAAGCTGCTGCCCCCGCGACCCGACTTCGGATAAGCGGGAGACAATGGATGGATGGGATGGATGGATATATATGTAGATATGTATATATATATGTGTATATATATGTAGATAGGTATATATATGTAGATATGTCAATATGTATATGTATATATGTATGTGTGTGTATGAATGTGTGTATATGTATGTGTATATATATGTTGATATGTGTATATATATATATGTATATATATGTGGATGTGTATATGTATATATATATATATATCTATATATGTATATATATGTATATATGTATATCTATACATATTAATAAAAGGCAAAGCCCTCACTGACTCACTGACTGACTGACTGACTGACTGACTGACTGACTGACTCACTCATCACTAATTCTCGAACTTCTCGTGTATGTGGAAGGCTGAAATTTGGCAGGCTCATTCCTTACAGCTTACTTACAAAAGTTAGGCAGGTTTCATTTTGAAATTCTACGCGTAATGGTCATAACTGGAACCTGTTTTTTTGGCCATATACTCCAATGGAGGAGGCAAAGTCACGTATCGCGTCATCATGCCTCCTACGTAATCACGTGAACTAAAAACAAGGAAGAGATTTACAGCACGAGTCAAACGCGGGAACGAAGGTAAATGACGTTAATTTTTGAGTGTCTTTTAATACTGTGTAAGGATACATATTAACACATGTGCAATTAAACGTGTGCATTTACGGGGTGATTTCTCAGGCTTAAAAGCTCGCCTTTTATCAAACGCGGGAACAAAGGTAAATGACGTTCTTCAGTGTCTTTTAATACTGTGTAAGCATACATATTAACACGTGCAATTAAACGTGTGCATTTACGGGGTGATTTCTCAGGCTTAAAAGCTCGCCTTTTATTAAAATGCTAAATGCAAACTGTTTTCATTCTGAAGGGCACAAACCACGTTAGATTTCAGACGTTAAACGCGCAAAAATGTCGGTACACCAGATAAATAAGCGCAACATATTATCAGTTGCATTGTATGCTTACAATACATATAGAAATGTGTTAATCGTTAACTAATATTATGGGATGGTGTTTTTCGACTCGCGCCTTGATTTAAACGATTGCATTTCTTGGTGGGTTTGCGTAGCTTATTGTCAATATCTTTACACCTCTTTTTAAGACTTAATTCAAAAAGGTTTTCTTTTCTTCTTAATTAAAATTTAAAAGCAATACTTCATCGCTGCGAAGCCCCTCTAGCGCTGACGTCCGAGGTTCAATTACCGTAAGCGAGTGCAGTGACTGTGTACGCCTGATGAGCCAAGAATAAGGGGGAAAGATGTGTCGCGTACTCTTTGCATTATTTGACAGTAAACTATTTTCAACCATTCTATGATCTGCTTCTCACAACTGAAGGCACCATGGCTGATGTTACCTCACTTGCTGGCCAACCATAAGTGTTACCTGGTAGGTAACCAGCCACTCACTTCACTCCCTTACGGGAATCGAACCTCGGACGTCAGCGCTACAGGCGAAGCCCCTAAAATTGCGCCACGGCGTGTGGGTCGTTTATTTGACAACATGTACATCGGGGCATTCGTAGTCTGATTCACAATCTGATTGTATGGGTGGTTACCTACCAGGTAACGCTTATAGTTGGCCACCAAGTCAGCTGGAAGTGATCACTCGAGTGAAGGCAGCTTCACAAAAAAACAGATCCTTAACAAACTGTTATTAGTATATTTTCCCTCAATTTAAAAAGGTTTTGTTTTCTTCTTAATAAAAATTTAAAAGTGGTACTTCGCTGGTGTGAAGCGCGTGGATTTGACCAACTGACACATACAGACATATTCATGAGTGCAGGTACTTCGGAAAGAAACCACCGTGTAAACCTAAAGTTTAAATTAAGTTCATAGACCTACAAAAGGTTACCATTCATTTGAGGCAAGATTGCTTTTCTTCTGTACAACTATACGTTGCATTCTCAAGAGTGTGCTTGCACAGCTTCGGATATAGATATATATATATATATATGTATGTATGTCTACTGTATATATAAATATGTAAGCTTGTAAGTACTGCCTTACTTCTCTTTAAGAAAGGAAGATGTAATGATACTTGATTTAAACGATTCCATGTCTTCCTGGATTTGCTTAGCTTATTGTCAATATCTTTACACCTTTTTTTAAGAGTTATTGACTGAAACGGGCTTTCACGAAAAAAGTTAGGGCTTTGCTACAGGATACACCCTCCACAAGTTAAGCAAGTAAAAATAAAATATATATTTCTGTTTTATTTAAACCTTTTAAGTTCGTATGCATAGCCGCATTTGGCTGTTTTATTATTCTTTTTTCTTTCTTCAGTAATATTTAATCTCCTTAAAGAAAAAGAACATATCCATTTTACTTTTTTTGTATCTCTTTAGTAATATTTTAGTGTAAAAGGATAACCAGTATTTAAACCTTTTATGTTACTTTATAAATTTATTTTACACAATGTTGAAAAATTAATGAGAAAGCTACATATTTTGGGAGCTGCTGCTTTAATTTTCAATGAAATGAAAAAAGCTCTCCAAGAGAAAACGTCAATAAAGAAGAAACAGTTTGCACTATCTAGAAATGAGAAACCCTCATTTATAAAAGTTTGCTGCAGATGACTTAACTGAAAATAAATGAATAGTTCCTATGTGTATAATACATATTTATCTATTTTACTTATGCCTTTATTCCAGCAAGTTGCAACATCTGAGGTACAATTTCTTACATTACTTTTGTTTTTTGCAGCACAGGCTGAAGTGACTTCCTCAAGGTCACACAGTGGTGTCAGTACCAGGATTTGAACTGACAAGCTCTGGGTTTGCTGAAATATTACTGAAGAAAGAAAAAAAACGAAAACGGGCAAATAGGGCTATGCATACAAATGTCCATCCATCCATTATCCAACCCGCTATATCCTAAATACAGGAGCCAATAAGTAGATATGTATATATACAGTATATATATATATATATATATATATATATATATATATATATATATATATATATATATATATATATATATATATATATATATGTGAATGTATGTATGTATATATGTATGTCTATATTTATATCTATATATATATATGTAGATATGTAAATTTGTATATGTATATATATATGTATATGTGGATGTGTATATGTAGATATGTATATACAGTATATGTATATATGTTTATGTATATATATGGTTACATAACCTCTTTAACACACTACTTCTCCGCTGCGAAGCGCGGGTATTTTACTATATGTAGATATCTGTATATGTAGATATGTATATATATGTATATATGTATATGTATATATATATGTTTACATAACCTCTTTAACACACTACTTCTCCGCTGTGAAGCGCGGGTATTTTGCTATATATATATATATATATATATGACAGCAACACTCATAACAATGACAACACAATTACATATATATATATGTAGATATGTATATATATATATGTGTCAATCTATGTATGTATGTATGTCTAGATATATATATATATGTAGATATGTATATATATGTGTATATATATGTAGATGTGTATATATGTAGATATGTAAATATTTATGTATATATATGTGTCTGTGTATATATATATGTGTGTGTGTATGTATGTATGTGTATGTATGTATATGTGTGTGTTTATGTATGTGTGTATATATATGTTGATATGTGTATATATATATGTATATATATGTGGATGTGTATATGTATATATATATATGTAGATATGTCTATATGTAGATTTGTATATATACAGTGGTGTGAAAAACTATTTGCCCCCCTTCCTGATTTCTTATTCTTTTGCATGTTTGTCACACAAAATGTTTCTGATCATCAAACACATTTAACCATTAGTCAAATATAACACAAGTAAACACAAAATGCAGTTTTTAAATGATGGTGTTTATTATTTAGGGAGAAAAAAAATCCAAACCTACATGGCCCTGTGTGAAAAAGTAATTGCCCCCTTGTTAAAAAATAACCTAACTGTGGTGTATCACACCTGAGTTCAATTTCCGTAGCCACCCCCAGGCCTGATTACTGCCACACTTGTTTCAATCAAGAAATCACTTAAATAGGAGCTGCCTGACACAGAGAAGTAGACCAAAAGCACCTCAAAAGCTAGACATCATGCCAAGATCCAAAGAAATTCAGGAACAAATGAGAACAGAAGTAATTGAGATCTATCAGTCTGGTAATGGTTATAAAGCCATTTCTAAAGCTTTGGAACTCCAGCAAACCACAGTGAGAGCCATTATCCACAAATGGCAAAAACATGGAACAGTGGTGAACCTTCCCAGGAGTGGCCGGCCGACCAAAATCACCCCAAGAGCGCAGAGACGACTCATCCGAGAGGTCACAAAAGACCCCAGGACAACGTCTAAAGAACTGCAGGCCTCACTTGCCTCAATTAAGGTCAGTGTTCACGACTCCACCATAAGAAAGAGACTGGGCAAAAACGGCCTGCATGGCAGATTTCCAAGACGCAAACCACTGTTAAGCAAAAAGAACATTAGGGCTCGTCTCAATTTTGCTAAGAAACATCTCAATGATTGCCAAGACTTTTGGGAAAATACCTTGTGGACTGATGAGTCAAAAGTTGAACTTTTTGGAAGGCAAATGTCCCGTTACATCTGGCGTAAAAGGAACACAGCATTTCAGAAAAAGAACATCATACCAACAGTAAAATATAGTGGTGGTAGTGTGATGGTCTGGGGTTGTTTTGCTGCTTCAGGACCTGGAAGGCTTGCTGTGATAGATGGAACCATGAATTCTACTGTCTACCAAAAAATCCTGAAGGAGAATGTCTGGCCATCTGTTCGTCAACTCAAGCTGAAGCGATCGTGGGTGCTGCAACAGGACAATGACCCAAAACACACCAGCAAATCCACCTCTGAATGGCTGAAGAAAAACAAAATGAAGACTTTGGAGTGGCCTAGTCAAAGTCCTGACCTGAATCCAATTGAGATGCTATGGCATGACCTAAAAAAGGCGGTTCATGCTAGAAAACCCTCAAATAAAGCTGAATTACAACAATTTTGCAAAGATGAGTGGGCCAAAATTCCTCCAGAGCGCTGTAATAGACTCATTGCAAGTTATCGCAAACGCTTGATTGCAGTTATTGCTGCTAAGGGTGGCCCAACCAGTTATTAGGTTCAGGGGGCAATTACTTTTTCACACAGGGCCATGTAGGTTTGGATTTTTTTTTCTCCCTAAATAATAAAAACCACCATTTACAAACTGCATTTTGTGTTTACTTGTGTTATATTTGACTAATGGTTAAATGTGTTTGATGATCAGAAACATTTTGTGTGACAAACATGCAAAAGAATAAGAAATCAGGAAGGGGGCAAATAGTTTTTCACACCACTGTATGTATATATGTATATGTATATATATGTTTCTGTGTGTGTGTGTGTGTGTGTATATTATATATATATAAAAGACAGCAACACTCATAACAATGATAACACAATTACATTGACAATCATGTTACGTCATTTTTAAAATGTTTCCTTTTCTTTTTCATAACCTCTTTAACACACTACTTCTCCGCTGCGAAGCACGGGTATTTTGCTAGTATATATATATATTGTGGACCAGCCACCCTAACTGTCACAGATAGACACGGTCACAAGTGCAGGTGCAACACACCTTTATTTTTTGATATGGCAACAACTTCCCACTGCTTCCCACCCTTACAGCACAGATCTTCAATAAAGAACTCCAGTTTATTTTCTTCCTTTCGCCTTTACACGCACCACTCCTCCTCTGCAAGCTTTGTCCTCTTCCACTCAACTCTGACCTTTGTAGTAGTGAGTGGCTACTGACTTTTTTTAATAAGGCACCTGGAAGTGCTCCAGGTGCTCATTGACTGGCTTCTTGCAGCACTTCAGGGGGTGACGAAAGTGCTGCTACACAGGATTCCAACACAGTCCAAGCTCCCTCTGTCAGTGGCCACAATCTCCACCAGGCTGGAGCGTTTAAGCTCCAAACCCATAGTCGTGCACCAAGCCAGGGCGGCTGCCCTGTAGTGTCCCTGGGAAGGTAATGCCCAGAACACAGTCTATCCTTCAGTCTTTCCAATACATGTGTTGTCCCTGGCCGTCCATCACAATATATATATATATATATATACAGTATATATTGTGGTCGGGCAGTGTAAGAAAAGTCTCAAAATTTGAGAATTTTTGGAATGCCAACAGGGTCACCCCTTTTTTTCATCTTCACACAAAACTAAAAGTGTGAAAAGAACAAAAATAAAATCTGCAGTTTAACGCTGTTCGCCAAAACGGCACTTTTCATATACAATCTTTATATAATCTTCACTCAGTAATGTTAAGGCAGTGCTTCATCCTGTGGTCTTCACAAAGACGTCTTCTTCTGGGTCTTCAGGATTTTATGGTGGTCGGACCGGACTAGGTGCTCTGTCTTGGTGCTTTGAGGGAAGAAGAACAAGAAAACAAAATTAACGGTAGCCCCCTTCTCATCTCAGCAGGGTATTGCATACCTGAACTGAGCCTGTGGAAGAGTCCTCTGACTAATGTGTGTGACAATATACAGTATGCTGTATACATGCATGTATAGAGTAACAGTAGTGAAAAGCTGCATCAGTCTGGGAATGGCATTAACAGTAACAGTATAAGCTGGCATTCCAGCATTCAAATGAACAGCTTCAATTCCAGTTTATAAAAGCAGCAAGCCTGCCAAAATAACAATTGAGTTCCAAGTAGTGTGGCAAGAGCCTTAGGCATAGGCGAAGTAGGCAACTGCCTAGGGCCCCGGCATCCGGGGGGCCCCAAAACGTCTCCTTGGTCTAATTTTCACGCATTTCACAGAGCTTCCAGGGAGGCTCCGCCCCCCTCAGGGGGCCCCTGGACCCCCCTTTCGCCTAGGGCCCCATAATACCTAAGACCAGGCCTGCAAGAGTAAGCTGTCCTTCTAAAGATAGCAAGCTACCTAAGTGAGCAATGTAAAGTACAAGCATCCATTAGATCACCACTGACAAGCAGTGTGAAGTGCTACTATATAAACACAAAAATAGATGTGCAAAAATATAATTTTTCAACATTGCTTGTGTTATAAGTGGTGCTCTCTGCCACTGATCAATACCAAAAACACTACCATGCAAAACTGAAAACTAAGTTTGCATGCCTTTTGGTCAAGGTTTGAATGTCCACCATTCTAGGCCATCCTCTTTTCCACATTAGTTCTAGTTTTTCTTTTACATTCTAAGCGTACACAAATTAGATTAGGTTGATTGACGGGCCTACATTGGGCCAGCGCAAATGAATATGGGTGTGTGTGCCTCCTGCAAGTATGCAACAATATGTTTAGAAAATGTTGATTATTACATGATCATATGTGCTGCTTGGAGCAAAATTAAAGTAATTGCCTTACATAAAATATCACCCTGGCATCTCAAGTGCAGTGGCGTAGAGGAAGTCACATCACACAAGAGTGCTGTAGTTAGAGGTGACTTCACTGTCCCTGTCCAAGGAGCAGATGATCCCACCAAATAGTTTAATGTCTATTGTAATTACATTATCCATTTGCCAAGCCCTTCTCAGTCAATTGACTTGAACCTATATAAGCAATTAAACTGTGTGCTCTCTCTGTCAGTAATACAAAAAAAAATTGTTTCTCCTTGTAAAATGGCACCACATATATCCCAAGATTTCTTAGTACAGATGCATTGATCTGTGGCATATGGGTACTCCAAGGTCTATAAAGTGGCTTCACATTGGTGTTAAAATTGGCAATTATCATATTTGCAGCCTAAGGTGTTCACTAATTGTATTTTTATGTGAATGTAAGCCACGGGTGTCAAACTCCAGGGGCCTCATGTATAACGCTGTGCGTAGAACTCACACTATAACATGGCGTAAGTACAAAAGCGGGAATGTGCGTACGCAAAGAAAAATCCAGATGCAGGAATCTGTGCGCACGCAAACTTTCACATTCTTCCACTACATAAATCCCGATTAGCGTGAAAAGTAACGCACGTGCACGCGATTTCTGTCCTGCCCCAACTCCTCCCAGAATTACACCTCTTTGGATATGTAAATCTATTTAAATAGCCTTCTGTGAAAAGACAATGGGAAAAGCACGGGGGAAAATATAAGAATTTCAGCGAATACCAAGTGGAGGCAAAGGAAAAACGTACTATTTGTTGGTTTAAACAGTGGTATAATTAACAAAAGAAAGTTGATCGAGTGACATAGTGTCAGAGAAACTCGAAAGCTCAAGTTCACAAAATCGCACAGTGCCCAAAATAAAAAAGAAGTTGTCACATATCAAAGTCGGCGTGAAAAGGCGACTCGTAGCGGACTGTCTGAGTGTCATATGAAAGCTTATTAGGGTACAGAGAAAAAAAATAGGCACACAGTGGGAAAAAAGCACGAAATGTCAACTTTAATCTCGAAATTTCCACTTTAATCACGTAGTTTATTTTGTCATTAAAGTAGAACATCATAAACTTCATCTTAAAATCATTTATTTTACTAGTTTCTCTAGTAGCACGTTAAATGCTTTGTTCTGTGTTTGATCTTCTATGTGCTCTATGTGTGTGAATCACTACGTGCTTCCGTTTTTTCTTTTTCTACGACAGGACACAGAATCCATTACATTCGTGATATTACAGCTGTCTGAATAATTGAAATACTGAGATGTATACGTGGTATCTTTTTCATGATGATAGGAATGAATGCATGTTATTAAACAAGGGAACATGGTGGCGCAGTGATTGTTCATATCTCACGCAAGAGGCTTGCTGCGCCATGTGCGACCTTCAATTAAATAATTTATTACAGAAGTACTGTCTCTTTCAAACATACTAACCTCCAATTTCTGTCCTTACTTTTCTTTCTCCAAATACCCAATCGCCACACAATCAGCTCTATAATAGACGTTAAGCCATCTGTAAGCTTAGAACGCAGATTCTTCAAAACTTTTAAGGAACATTGAAATATCTTCGTAGTACATGTTTAATTATTCTATCCGTCTATCCTTCCAGTGTCGCGTCAGCACCAGCAATAATACAGCGCAAGGCAGGAGCTATCTGTGAACTAGCTTGCGCTGCGGCACCGTGTCCTCACATGTTTAATTATTAACAATACAGATTATTTAAATAAAGTTAAAGTTTTATCTGTATACTATAAGCAACATATTTTGCTGCATTTCATCTTAAAAATGATATCGTCATCATATGCGCTTTATAAAGTGACGCAGGTTGTGCAATATTATAACTGTAGTGCAAGTTTACAGTGGGGTAATTGTACTTATAAGTACAAACAGTTCTACAAGGAGCACTTGATGGACTGATTGAGTGCGTTTATAGTTCTTGGGATGAAACTGTTTCTGAAACGCGAGGTCCGTACAGGAAAGGCTTTGACGCGTTTTGCCATGGTTGAGGTAGTGTGTGCTTGAAACTGTATACCGATAATTCTCTTTCCGATCAGCTGCTGCTGTGATTCCCCACTCAGATACAGTGATATAAATACTCCAAGTGGTGCAGTGAGAGTAATATGGAAAAAGATGATCCGCTGTGGCAACCCTTAACGGGGGCAGCTGAAAGAAGAAGAAGATGCAGTTAGCGTAACAACGCTAAAGCAGTTATGGTATTTGGAATACTATGGCTATTCCCTGGACCATTATATTGCTACAGGTTAATTACAATCAGATGCATTACACTAATAAACAATATGCAGTTAATTTCAGTGTATTTATAAAGCCGCGTCAGGAATGTGGGTCTAAGAAAGAAAGGGTGACCACACAGGAACAGTAGCACTGTTTTGACACTGGGTGCCGCCAGTCTGCAAAACCGAACGGAGAAATTGTGTACGCCAGGGTATGAGGTACCGTGGAAATGTGCGTGGCTTTACGCCAAGTTTAGGTTTTACACATCGCGATTTGAGCGTGGAAACGTTCGTATGCAACATTTCTGTGCGTACGCACCGTTTATACATGAGGCCCCAGGCCTGGAGGGCCGCAGTGGCTGCAGGTTTTCATTCTAACCCTTTTCCTAATCAGTGGCCATTTTCCACTGCTAATTAACTTGTTTTCCCTTCATTTTAATAGCCCTGTTTTTAAGGATTCAGTCCTCTGAATTGATTCACTTCTTCATTAAATGACAGCCAAACAGAAATGAGATGTGAAACGAGCCAGTAGATGACCAGCTAAACTGGGGCTTCAAACTACAACCAATTTTATACCAACCAGTTCCTTAATGAGAAGCCAATTCTTACTGTTAATTAAACCCGTTATTTAATTACACAGCTTGTTGCTGCTCTCATTCTGCCACAGCAGACATTTTCAAGACTGTTGATTTTCTTTTTTTTCTAAGAACACCGTCAAGATGTTTTGGTGACCTCAGAGATCAGCCTTACTGAGACCTTCACCTTTCTTTATGTTCAGATAATGTGGTTAGCTGGTGATATGGCAGCTTGTTTTGTGTCTCATTATTGTTTGGCTCCTCATTAAGGAAAAAGAAAAAACTAAGGAGTTTGGGTCAAGTTAATTAAAACAAAGGCAAAAGAAGTTAATTATCAGCAGAAACTGGTCACTAATGAAGAAGATGGTTAGAATGAAAACCTGCAGCCACTGCAGCCCTACAGGACTGGAGTTCGACACCTCTGGTCTAGAGCAGGGGTCCTCAATCACAGTCCTGGAGGGCCGCAGTGGTTGCAGGTAGTGATGGGCCGCTCAATACTGAGGTTTCAACACTGTGTCAAGCTTTCGAAGCACTGGAGCTCGAAGCGCCACTTGCTTCAAATGAGCCGGTCACGTGATTTTGAGTCACGCTAGCGTAATGACGTCATTGATATCTATGCAGTCAGCAGTCAATTTGGTCACTCACTGGTCTGCTAAAGTGCTTTGGCTCAAAGCGTAAAAGCACTAATCCAAATTGGGGCTTGCATATGTTGAAATAAGGATTTTGTATAAAACAGTTAAGTAGTACTTGTCTGTAAGTTAACAAATATATTTTGTAGACATTATGAACGATTTACATGGGGCACCTTTTTCCTTGGTGTGGAATCGTGTCCACCTAGAATCTGTAACAAATTAATGAGCATATTTTGTGTAAGGCAGCACGTATTATAACAATCCAGAATCTATTCTACCCCATGTCGATCATATTAGAGAGGCTAAGAAACGCTTCACTAAAGCGTGGTCATTACACAAGTATATGCGCAAGACACTCCTCATTAAACGTTTTTACTATTCAGTGATTCCCAGATCTGTAGCTGATTTGTATTATTGATTTCCAAAAAGCAATGTGAGTAAAAGCGTGTGCTGCATAACTAATCACAACTGTCTTTAAAACAGCAATTTTAGGAAAGCCTCGGGATTTCTGCGTTAATGAGAAAAAACGTTGTAAAGAAACTCAAGTACTGACAAGAAGGAGCAGCTGGATAAGCACATCTGGAGCCAAACTTTCAAAAAAGCACCTGACTTTGTCAGCAACATCCTTTCCTTCTGAATGCATCCTATCAAAGGCTGCGCTGGGGGGGGTAAATAAGTAATCTTTCGAACTGCAACACAACAGAGTAAATAGATGTAAATAGAATTATTGAAAGACTAAGCTTTTGTTGTTTCTGTATTCTTAAACCATTTTCTAGTTACACAATCCCCCCCAGTCACTGTCATATTTATCATTCCCTGCTCCTTAACCTGTCCTGTTACCCAAAGCATCAACACTCAGTTTAATTCAAGGCTTTATCGTCCTTCCTTTCATAGACATAAAATAAGACACACATTTCCTCTTCATACGTGTCCAATAATAATAATAAACTGGCAAGAACAAGAAAAAGCACAAGATGGGAATATTCATGACAAGAGCCTCGGCATCAGGGTGAGAATGTGCCTTGTCACCCATTACATGAGCTCATCTGCCACCCTTCAGTTGCACTGGCACACGTTACACTTGGGGGCAAATGCAATGGAGAATACCGACAGTGTACACCTTCAGAAGTGGAATAAATCAACTGTATAAGTAGAATATTTCAGATTGTCACGCACGCGCGATTAGGGAGCCGCGGAATGACCCAAAATGTGACGCAACATCGTATGTCAGATGGGAATGGCAGGGTACTAACCTCTCTCTCTTTGTTTCTACAGAAAGAAAGATTCACCGCCGCCATGAATCCACCTGAACACTTCAATACAATACGCCACTTCCGCCTTCCCTCTGTCTCACCCCGATGACGTCAGCAATCCCAGCATCCATCTCAGTTCCTTCCCATCAATCCATTCATACATTTCCGGTCCCGCAAGATAAATGTTCCCCCATCCGCCATGATGGTGGGCTGTGTTATGAATGACTGTTGTATGTTTACTTGTACAATAATTCGTTGTTGTCTACAGTATACGGGGCCGGAAACCCCAAACCTTTATGAGCGTTTTGTGCTTCTTTACAGTAGAGTAGTCAGCAGGATTGGAAAAGTGTCTGAAAATGTCTGAAGGACAGGACCTAAATGAAGTTCTGACCGGAATGGCCTCCCAGATCCAGAACCTACAGATAGCGCACGCCGCGACAATACGGGAGTTGGACGAGACCAAGGCAAGGCTAACAGCGGCAGAATCGGTAAGACCGGAGCCCGCTCAACCTCCGCCTCCCCCAATGGTTCCGCTGACGGATAAGGATGATATTAAATCGTACTTGGGCATATTTGAGAGGACAGCCTCTTGTAACCAGTGGCCGCGGGCGGAATGGGCATCCATCTTGGCTCCGTACCTGAAAGGTGCTGCGCAGCGGGCCTATTACAACCTCCCCGAGGAGGAAGCCACAAATTATGACCTTTTTAAACCGGAGATCCTAAGCCGCTACGGCATTACAACGGACTAGCAGGCGAGTGAGTGGCGAACCTGGCAACCTGCCCAAGCCCAGGCTTTCGATTTCTGGGGCAAGATGGGTTGCTGGTTAAGGCCAGAAGGACCACAGGCACGCCGAGTAGTGGAACAGGTGGCATGTGAAGGTTTAGTGAATGCTATGCCAGGATACCTCACCCCGCAGGTCCGTAGACATCCCTATAAGGGCATGAAAGGACTCCTGGAGGTCCTGGAGCGTCAGCTCGCGGTCCACCGAACCGGGGGGTCGGAAAAGCCAGCTCGTGGTGCCTGACAGGTACGGACCAGCCACCCCGAGCCCACCCATTGCGCGGCAGAAGCACCAGCGAAGCTTCAAGAAAGACCGGGTCCGCCACGCTGTTTCAAGTGTGGGGATCTCGGTCACTTGCTGCCTGCCTGCCCTCTCTATTAACCGCAACAGGAGTCAATGGACTGCACTTGGGCCACTTCGGAGAGGTATTGTGCTCTGTCAAACCCTCTGGCTATACCTAATACGGGAGTGGTTCTAATTAATGGTCATTCTGTGCTTGCATTGTTTGATTCCAGCAATAACATAACCATTGTTGCTCGCCGTTACGTTTTACCGCAACAGTGGCTACATCAGCATGTAAGTGTAACTTGTGTACACGGGGAGACCAAGTCTTATAGGTCCGCGAAATGTTTTATATCCTGGAAAAGTGGCTTGATTCAATTGACGGTCGCTGTGTTGCCCAAGCCTCCTTTTCCAGTCATTTTGGGACACGACTGGTCATATAATAACAGCAGTAGACGGAAAACCACTCCTGGGGCTAAATTGGGTCTTGTTATGGGTGGGCGAGGCGCCATCCCCGCGGCTCCCACGCCGTGCACACAGGCGAACAATGATGACGATAGTGACCAGGGGGAAGAGTCTCTGGCGTCGGACCCTGACCCGGAAGAAGATCCGGGCAAGGGCACGAGCCAGGGGACCAGTAGCGCTCCTACTCATGCGGACCCTTTAGACTCTATGGCTAATCAGTTCCAGTCTACCCCCGCGTCATTTAAAAGAGAACAGTGGAATGATGATTCCCTAAAGTTTGCCCGGAATGCAATTGTTTCAGTAGACAGCCAGTTGTCAGACAGTTCCTTGCCACCGGAGCCCTACTTTGTGTTGGAAAATGATCTGTTATATCGGGTCGAGAATCACGAAGGTGAAGTAAGGAAGTTGTTGTTAGTACCGCAAACTTTCCGGCGGGAGATCTGCGAACTAGCACACTCCCATCTCCTGGGTGCCCATCTGGGAACCGAAAAGACGCCGGAGAGAATCAAATTGCGGTTTTATTGACCAGGAATAAACGAGGAGGTCCGACGCTTCTGTCAGTCCTGCCCGGAATGTCAGATCCATCAGATACCTAGGAAGGACCACGCTCCTCTAGTTCCTATTCCCCTCATTGACGTTCCCTTTGAAAGGATTGGTATTGATCTTGTTGGTCCCCTTGAACCTTCGAACCGTGGCCAGAAATATATATTGGTCATGGTGAATTACGTAACTCGATATCCAGAGGCGGTGCCCTTACGCTCCGCTACTTCAAAGAATATCGCACAGGAATTAGTCAAACTCTTTTCTAGAGTGGGAATACCTAAAGAAGTCCTCACGGACCAAGGTACTCCCTTTACTTCGGATACGTTCAGGGAGGTGGCTAAGTTACTCCATATTAAACATCTGAAAACGTTTGTCTATCACCCACAGACCGATGATTTAGTGGAGCGCTTTAATCAGATGCTTAGGCAGATGTTACATAAGGTAGTCAGCGCGGACGGTAGAAACTGGGACGAGCTTTTACCTTTCGTGCTCTTTGCTTACCGGGAGGTGCCACAAGCCTCCACTGGTTTTTCCCCTTTTGAACTCCTATATGGACGCCAACCCCGGGGACTTTTAGGTATTCTAAAGGAAGGCTGGGAAGAGGAGGCTCGACCCAGCAATATTATTTTGGAGTATATCGCGCAAATGCGTGATAGAATGAACAAGATTCGGCCTATTCTAAAAGACCACATGATTCGTGCTCAAACAGCGCAAGCCTGGTGTTATAATAGGACTGCTGTCCTCAGGGAATTCCACCCTGGGGACCGTGTGATGGTGCTCGTGCCCACGTTCCACTCCAAATTACTGGCCCATTGGCAGGGCCCTTATGAGGTAAAGGAGCGAAAGGGGCTGGTAGATTATTTGGTGAAACAACTGAATCGTCGACCGAGCAAGAGGGTGTACCACGTGAACTTGTTAAAGCCGTGGAGAGATCGGGACGAGGCTCCACCCTCCGGTACAGCCCTCTCCCTTTTCACAGGAAAACCAGCCCTTAACCACAGTCCGGACCTAACACCATTACAACGGCAGGAGCTGGAACAAGCGGTTCAAGCCGTCCCCGAAGTGGTCAGCGAGTCTCCTGGCCGTACTTTGCTGATTGAGCACGACATCATTAACGAGCCGGGAGTGGTAGTCAGGGAGAGACACTATTGCCTCCCGGAGGCAAAGCGGACATAGGTGGAACTTGAAATCCAGAGGATGTTAGACATGGATGTCATTGAAGAGAGTTATAGTCCCTGGTCCAGTCCTATCATCCTCGTTTCTAAGCCTGACGGTTCCTGGAGATTCTGCAATGACTTTAGACGTCTGAACCAGGTCTTCAAATTCAATGCCTACCCCATGCCCAGAATGGATGACCTATTAGAGCGCCTGGGTAAGGCACAATACTTGACTACCTTGGACATGACTAAAGGGTACTGGCAAATTCCCTTAACGGCATCCGCCAAGGAGAAAACAGCG
Organism: Erpetoichthys calabaricus; assembly: GCF_900747795.2. NCBI lineage: Eukaryota > Metazoa > Chordata > Cladistia > Polypteriformes > Polypteridae > Erpetoichthys > Erpetoichthys calabaricus. The sequence continues at coordinate 63,294,411 of NC_041410.2, read as the reverse complement.
TTTAGTACCCCTAGTGGACATTGGCAGTATAAGGTCCTCCCATTTGGACTGCACGGGGCCCCCGCGACCTTCCAACGTCTGGTAGACAGAGTGTTCTGGCCCCATCAGTCCTACTGTGCCGTCTACTTGGATGACGTGGTCATTTATTCCGGCACCTGGGAGGAACATATACTGCAGGTGTATGCTGTTCTCGCCACACTAGCGAAGGCTGGCCTCCGCATCAGTCCCCATAAGTGTTTCTTCAGCTTGAGGGAGGCCAAATATTTAGGCTACCTAGTGGGACGGGGTCAAGTGAAACTACAATGCTGCAAAATAAAAGACATCCTTGAATGGCTCCGTCCGATAACCAAGAAACAGGTGCAAGCCTTCTTGGGGTTAGCAGGGTACTACCGCCGGTTTGTTCCCCATTTCTCCGAAAGGGCAGCACTCTTGACCAATCTCACAAAGAAAGGGGCTCCTGTGTATGTGGAACAATACAGCAGAACAAGCATTCAGTGACCTAAAGAAGACCCTAACATCGGCACCTATATTACACACTCCTGACTTCTCTTTACCTTTCATTCTCCAGACCGACGCTTCGGACACAGGCCTGGGTTGCATGCTGAGCCAAAGCGTCGACGGTGCCGAACACCCCGTAATATACCTGAGCCAGAAACTGTTGGACCGAGAGACCAGAAACGAGGCGGTGGAGAGGGAGGCCTTGGCCATTAAGTGGGCGGTGACTCATCTGCGGTACTACCTGCTGGGTCGGGAGTTCACCCTGGTAACGGACCATGCTGCTCTCCAGTGGATGGCCCTACACAAGGAGTCGAACCCCCGAGTCACCAGGTGGTTCTTAGACCTGCAGCCCTATAAGTTTACCGTCACTTATCGCCAAGGTCCCCTTTAAGCCAATGCTGATGCCCTCTCCCGGGTTCACGACCTCTCGGTTCAGTCCGCCCAACCCGATGGGTCTGGGCTGAAGGGGGGTCATGTCACGCACGCGTGATTAGGGAGCCGTGGAACGACCCAAAATGTGACGCGACATCATATGTCAGACGGGAATGGTGGGGTACTAACCTCTCTCTCTTTGTTTCTACAGAAAGAAAGACTCACCGCCGCCATGAATCCACCTGAACACTTCAATACAATACGCCACTTCCGCCTTCCCTCTGTCTCACCCCGATGATGTCAGCAATCCCAGCATCCATCTCGGTTCCTTCCCGTCAGTCCATTCATCCATTTCCGGTCCCGCAAGATAAATGTTCCCCCATCCGCCATGATGGTGGGCTGTGTTATGAATGACTGTTGTATGTTTACTTGTACAATAATTCATCGTTGTCTACAGTATACGGGGCCGGAGACCCCAAACCTTTATGAGCGTTTTGTGCTTCTTTACAAGATAAACTATGAATTTTGTTAATCATAAACAATGCAACATAACTATTATATGTGTTGTTACTTTTTATTTATTCTCACCAAACGTTACATATCTACATGGGAAACGAACGTGGGTAATATGTTTATAATCATTCTCACTAAAATACACTGTCAAAATATATTAATGAGCAAATTGAGACATATTGGCCTTTAGGAAATATCAAAAAGCGTGTGTGCTGTCATTTAGGACAGAATGCATTGTTAACGTCACGCACTCTCTACTGACGCAATGTCACAAAAAAAAAGAAACAGCACAGTCCTCACAGTGCAAACTCATATCCTGCTTGATTTTTGACCTTATGATTAATTGTCAATATCAAATCAATAAAGTAATTTTAAGAAGATGACAGGTCTGCTATAGTCAGTTCAATTTATGCTCCTTTTAAAAAGTTTGCTTATACAGAATATAAAACAGAATCTCAATGATACGGGACTCGCAAGTAGTAACGCATAATATGTGACACTGAGAAATTATAATTCCTAATAACGGGAACAAGTAAAAACTACGACTTCCTAAAACGGACACTGTAAATGTATAGGCATTTCAATAAATAATTTAGGAGACTTGTGTGTGCATTTCAATATCAATTTAAGAACAAGGTAGGCCACCTGTTGTACTATAAACGGTAGCTCAAGCAGCACTTAACAGTAAATAGTCTAACAGGACAATGACTGACTGAAACGAAGATGCTGCGCTGCTACAATAAAGGTTCACACTGTCATTCTGCATGTTTAGAAGGCGCTGATTGGCTGAAACTGTTTATAGCGAATTGTCCCAAGTTGGAAGTGCCATATAGTGATCAGAAACGAAAAGACACATTTAGGCATGCTGCACAGTAGTTTGTTTTTCTACAATACAAATTCAGTATGACACCAGGGTCTCCAAACACACAAATATGAAGCTTATTACATTTTACAGTGAAACTCTTTACATACACAATATAATTAGGGACATGTGCCCCCTGCCCGAGTACGGCGGCCCAACCTTCCCTCGATAGCTCGATTCGCTCGCTATCCGACCAAGCTGAAAATATTGTTAAATGGAGGAATTGAAAAAAAAAAAACTTTTCACAAGAGGACGATCAACGACACGAACCCCTGGTGTTGTTCCTGAGAGACAGTTGCAATACCATTAAGCCACCTAATGGGGATAATTAACGAGCTCCGCACAACTGAACTACTACTACTGTTCTTACTACGGCGGATGTAGAAATATGCTGTTTGACATATACACGTTAAATTAGTTTAATTGACACGAGAGTATCATTGTTGTATTTTGCTAATGAAGACGAAAAAATTATATTTATATATGTATACTATATGACGTACGGTTTTGAACAAAATTAAGCGTTCCATAAAAAGGTTGCATGATTTACCTAATCTTTTTATATATATAAAGTTGATATATGACAATATATCTTTGACACTATGTATCAGACAAAGGAAATCACAGCAATCCACAAGAACAATAATTAATTCTCAGCAACTACCTGAATTGTAGTTTAACTATATCAACTGAAGTGTGTACTGTCAATACGAATTACAAAATATAACTAGAGAGTAAAGTGTCAGATAGACTCTCAAAATATAGAGGTCAATGCCTTTGAGTGTGCTGAGGCTTCACAAACATTCAGTAACCAGTGACCATGTCTGCTCGAGGCTTCGGAGCCACGTCATGATCTCAGTACTACGTATGTCTGAGGCTTCGGAGCCCCATCATGATCTCAGTACTACGCATGTCTAAGGCTTCGAAGCCCGTCATAACACAATCTCAACACTACGCATGTCTGAGGCTTCAGAGCCCCATCATGATCTCAGTACTACGCATGTCTGAGGCTTCGGAGCCCCGTCATGATCTCAGTACTATTCATGTCTGAGGCTTCGAAGCCTCTGTTAACCCAGTGCGCATGTTCGAGGCTTCGAATCTGCTCGAGGTTTCGAAGCCTCAGTTAACCCAGTGCGCATGTTCGAGGCATCGAAGCCCCGTCAAGCTGCAATCTCAGTACTACGCATGTCTGCTCAAGGCTTCAAAGCCCCGTCATGATGCAATCTCAGTACGCATGTCTGCTCAGTGCTTCTAACCAAGCTTGACGATTCCAGTGTGCATGTCTGCTTAGTGCTTCGAATCATTATTCATCGAGCTCCCGTTTGAAGTACATATGGCATCAACAGAGTTCAAAAACTCAACAGAATTCCCATTGAAATGAATGTTTGTGGATGATCCATACATGTTAAATGATTGTGCCCGATAATACTTTGTGAAAAAAAAATAAAATTATAAATTATACATCATACAAATGCCAACTTGCAGAATGCATAATGCTGCAAAGAAGAGTTTTAGTAATACGGGTGACGACACATCTGTCACTATAATACTCTCATAAATATCCATTCTTCACCTCATGCAACGTTTTCATGCAACACTGAACGTATGTCATATAGTATACATCTATATATAATTGTTTTTGTCTTCATTAGATACATACATAAAAAACATACATTATATACATCCACCCTGCTGAAAACAGTAGTGGTGCAGCGGTAGCGATGTCTATAACAAAAAAAAAATACTTGAGTGACGATTTCAACTGCTATTGTAGTTGTTGATGGCGGGTTTAGCGGTTTAAATTTTTAAATATTAAATTAATAAGGTGGAATGTGTTCTTACTTTGGGGGTGGGGGGGAGAGCTACACGGTAAATGTGTTAGTAACTGGGATTGCGCCTCTATAACTGGAAGATTGCTTAATGATACAGACTGAACAACTATATGTTTTAGGAAATGTTTTATTATTGCACTGTGCTGTGACTAAGTCAAATTTTTACTGATCGCCTGTCCGGACCTTGAAGATGTGTTCACGAGGGAGGGATGCTGCTGTTAAAAGCCAATGCTTTTTCGGCAGCAGGTCCAGATGTGTTTATCCCGCTGCTTTTTGTTGTTGCCTCAGCACTCAAGAGGATCTTTAATGCCGACCTTGATACATGCAATGCTCACTTGATACATGCACTGCTCACCTTGGAGTGTCCCGCGTGTGTCTGTGTGTCGGTGTGCCGGTGACTGATCTGCGCCATGTCTCTCAGACTCTCTGATGTGCTCCGGATTGACACCTTTGAATGTTTGATGCAGCAGAGCAAATTCAACCTGATCTACCACAGTGGGTTTGTTATCACCTTATTCAATAGATGGGTTCATGGAAGTCAAATGGCAATGAATAGAAGATGAATTAATGTAAATACGTGAGCTGCCTTACGCAATTAGTCATCACATTTTGATGGTGATTCTAAGTGGGGATGATTCCCTAACAGATCTCTTATGCGATCCTTCCACAGTATCTCTCAAAATTATTTAGTTCAAATTGGTTACAAAGATTTCACTCAAGATTATTTTTTTGATTATTATTAATTATGATGAGTCTTTAATTCGGATCGAACTTGGGCTAGCACTACGCTCAGAATTTGAAAAGCAACCACCTTAGTTAATTGAGCCACTGACGGCGTCTTTTCTTTGTAGTGAACTCGTTACATTTGAGCTCCAAAAAATATTGTAAAGTATTAATAAATTAAATATTTTAATACTTCATTGAATAATAACATCTGTGATTTAAGGATTTCACCTTTTCTTTCTCAAATGTGCTTACCTATATTTTTCTGTCTACTCCGTTTAAATTAAGTCAGACCAAAGAAAACATTTAAGGCTATTAAATGCGATCTCAAGAAAAGATGAGGGTTAATTATAATACTAATAACAGGAGCGATTATAATGATACAGAGCAAAAGTAAATACTAATTGAAAGAGCTGGGAATCCATGAGTGAGGCGTCTTATTTTGTTTAACTCTTGCTATCGTATAGTGCATTCTGCCTGTCGGAGTTAGTTATATTCCTTACAGCCAAAGACATGCTAGCCCTTATTCCAGCAGAATCATACAGAAGATGGTCACCAACCCTGAATCTGGTGCCAGTCATTTGCAGGGCATACTCTCTCTCTCTCTCTCTCTCTCTCACACACACTCAAGGACAATTTAATGTCCCCAGTTCACTGAACACAAATGTCATTATATAAGTATAACCATCAGTATACCTTGTATAAAGTGTAGTAAAATCAGACTGGGAGAGAACATGCAGACTGCTCTTAGGCAGATGCCAGTCACTCTGAAGCAATGAGATGGCAGCACCAACCACCATGCAAGATCTTTGATTTGGCAACCCTGGTTTAATAATTGGCTTGAAAATGGGTGGATGGATGGTTTGCAGGGCTGTCTTACCAGCATCATTGGCCCCCTGGCAAAGTAGTGCACTGGGGCCCCTGTTTTGATAGCAAAACAGAAACATACATAGGCATCAGAGACATTGTGGGACCCTATGCAGCTTGGGCCCCTGGCCAAAACCCATTGCACCCATACATTAAGTCTGGAGTCTGCCTCTTCAATAAGATTGTGAAAATAGGTGAGCTAAACAGAGCTGAAATGGGTGTTAGATCTGAAAGCCTCTTTAAATCAGACATAAAAGCAATGCCCATAGGGCAATATCCAATTCTGAACTTGTATAAGAGTTCATTAGAAAAAAACAATACCTGATTCTTACCACAGTAATTTATTTTTAGAGGTGCCATTTTATTTGAAAAAATGGGACTGAATGGGGATGTGTCATCTACACACAGAGGCCATCCTAAACCAGAACTGAACCTGAGGTGCAACACATTTAAGATATTAATTCTATCCTCTTGTGTCACTAGTCACGCTTGTTGAAAGCTGGTATGAAAAACAGAATTTAATAAATATTTAGCCAGACCAACAATTACAAGCACTAAGAGGAGACAAAGGTCCACACCAAGATGGTGAACAAAAGGATGGTTTACAGTACATACCTCACTCCACAGTCTAAAAGCCCTGCTACTCTAGAAGATAACACCTTCACAACATACAGTAAGAGCTGGAAAGTAGCAGCCTGTCCCTCTGTCCATCTGTCAGTGGGTTGCTCCCTTCAAGGAGCCATTGACAAGACTTATTGACAAAACATTTTTGGAATTGGCAGCACATGCAAAGTGGTACAGCAGAACATGGTGGAATTGCAGAATTACTTTAGAGATAACTACAGGAATCTGAAAAACCTTCCTCCATTTAACACAGGGTGTTGTTTGTTTCCCTTCATTAGTCATGAAAACACAAAACCTGTATTCCCCTCTGTCTTTATTTTGTCTTCTTAACTTTATACTGCCTGGTCGCGGAACAGTGGACCAGCTCTATACCCTTAGCAGGGTCCTGGAGGGTGCATGGGAGTTTGCCCAACCAGTCTACATGTGTTTTGTGGACTTAGAAAAGGCATTCGACCGTGTCCCTCGGGGAATCCTGTGGGGGGTACTCCGAGAGTATGGGGTACCGGCCCCCCTGATAAGGGCTGTTCAGTCCCTGTACGATCGGTGCCAGAGCTTGGTCCGCATTGCCGGCAGTAAGTCGAACCCGTTTCCAGTGAGAGTTGGACTCCGCCAGGGCTGCCCTTTGTCACCGATTCTGTTCATAACTTTTATGGACAGAATTTCTAGGCGCAGCCAGGGTGTTGAGGGGGTCCGGTTTGGTGGGCTCAGGATTGGGTCACTGCTTTTTGCAGATGATGTTGTCCTGTTTGCTTCATCAGGCCGTGATCTTCAGCTCTCTCTGGATCGGTTCGCAGCCGAGTGTGAAGCGGCTGGGATGAAAATCAGCACCTCCAAATCCGAGACCATGGTCCTCAACCGGAAAAGGGTGGAGTGCCCTCTCAGGGTTGGTAGCGAGATCCTGCCCCAAGTGGAGGAGTTCAAGTATCGCGGGGTCTTGTTCACGAGTGAGGGAAGAATGGAGCGTGAGATCGACAGGCGGATCGGTGCGGCATCCGCAGTAATGCGGGCGTTGCATCGGTCTGTCGTGGTGAAAAAGGAGCTGAGCCGCAAGGCGAAGCTCTCAATTTACCAGTCGATCTATGTTCCTACCCTCACCTATGGTCATGAGCTATGGGTAGTGACCGAAAGAACGAGATCGCGAATACAAGCGGCTGAAATGAGTTTCCTCCACAGGGTGTCTGGGTTTTCCCTTAAAGATAGGGTGAGAAGCTCAGTCATCCGGGAGGGGCTCAGAGTAGAGCCGCTGCTCCTCCGCATCGAGAGGAGTCAGATGAGGTGGCTCGGGCATCTGATCAGGATGCCTCCTGGACGCCTCCCTGGTGAGGTGTTCCAGGCACGTCCAACCGGGAGGAGGCCCCGGGGAAGACCCAGGACACGCTGGAGGGACTATGTCTCTCGACTGGCCTGGGAACGCCTTGGGATTCTCCCGGAAGAGCTAGAAGAAGTGGCCGGGGAGAGGGAAGTCTGGGCATCTCTGCTCAAGCTGCTGCCCCCGCGACCCGACCTCGGATAAGCGGGAGACAATGGATGGATGGATGGAACTTTATACTGAACAAGAAGTTCTTCACAGTGAAAAGCAGCCAGTTTGCTCAAAAACAGAGCTTGTCAGAAGATCACACTCATTTTACAGTTTTGCATGACCTGACACTGATGGCTCCATTTTGGACTAGTCATTACAAATTATGTTGTCAAGCCCACACAGTGCCATACCAGTGTAATAAATTTAATAATAAAAGAATACCTTGAAACTGGATAGCCTTGAGACCTTTGTGGCTGCTCAACCCAGCCAGGATACCCAAAGAGGAGAAGAATGGGGAAAGGCAGCTACTGTGGGAACTGCCTCCCCCAAGACACCAGATGGCGAGTTCCCTGCAGCATAGTGGTGCCTCGGGTTCCCGCAGGGCATCATGGAATCTGTAGTTTGGCATCACAGCCCTGCTGGGTACCATGGGTGCTGCCAGGAGACACTGCAGGAAGATCTGGGGATTTGTATTTTTAATATAACCTGGAAGTAATCCCAAGTCACGGGGTCGGTAGCCCCAAAGTACTTCCATGTTGAAGAAAACCTCAAGTCCTCTAACTGACCCGGAAGTGCTTTCAAGTCACGGGGACTGAAGAACGGAAGCACTTCCATGTCAAGGACTATATAAAGAACTACTGAAGACACAGCAAGCGAGTTGGGAGATAGTGGACAGAGCTTGCTGGGAAGAGTGGAGGGGAGATTTGTGTTTATTATTGTGATTATTATTGTTGTATTGCCTGTGAATGGTGGCGGAGGTGCTTTTGGGCACTACAAATCAGAAGAAAAGATTTAAAAATATTCTTGGTGATTTTACCTTGTGTTCAGTGTGTCTGTATGTTAGGTTGAAAGGGGCAACAGAGCCCCAAAGCATCTTACACCTTATATACTGTAAATAAACATGCATACACAAGGATGGGGGGGGGGGGGGTGCTGCTGTCTGTTAGTCCTGCTAAGCATGTGTTCACCACCTAATGGGATACAAAGGATCGAAGTTAACCTTCTCACAAAACTTCACAACAATTTAAGTTAGGTATATATGCATGTGGGGAGTCATATTCTGCAATTTGAGTTTACTGGTCAGAAAATATTTTTGATATTTGATCCTTTACCAGTGGCCCTAGCTCTCTAAAAGCCACTCACAGAAGATTAAAAATGACAAATTTCAAACATAAGCATGTGAGTTATCGTTTTATAGTACCCTAAGTTCTTGTCTATAAGCCGGACTCATGTATTAGCCGGAGACCAAAAATCATACGAATTTTTAAAATAAAATCGTATCATAGATAAGCCGGACTCATGGATAAGCCGAACGTACTATAACCTATAACTAATAGAAGGGAGGGAGGTCAGTGGTCTCACTCGCGCCCATTTAATTTCTTTAAGGGGGGAGAGAGTGTGAGATATTGCCGTCTCTCTCACTCCCCGCATGGCGCGGTTGGAGCGCGTTCTTTCTGCTCTGGGCGTCGCCGAGTCAACACGAGCGCGTAGCGGTCATTTAAATTGTGATTTTATATGTAAGCATATTTAAATATATATCGCGGATTTCTGCGGACAATGGGTCTTTTAATTTCTGGTACATGCTTCCTCAGTTGGTTTGCCCAGTTGATTTCATACAAGGGACGCTATTGGCAGATGGCTGAGAAGCTACCCGGCTTACTCTTCTCTCTCTCTTGCGCTGACTTTCTCTGATCCTGACGTAGGGGGATTGAGCAGGGGGGCTGTTTGCACACCTAGACGATACGGACGCTCGTCTAAAAATGCTGAAAGATTATCTTCACGTTGCTATCTTTTGTAAAGCTGATTCCTGAAAAGACATGCTGCACAGTGCTTCGCATACTTAAAAGCTCGAAGGGCACGTATTGATTTTTGACTGAAAAACAAACTCTCCCTCTCTCTCTCTTTGTCTGCTCCTGACGGAGGGGGTGTGAGCTGCCGCCTTCAACAGCTTTGTGCCGCGGTGCTTCGCATACTTAAAAGCCAAACAGACATATTGATTTGTTTGTTTCACTCCTTTGAAGAGGAAGATATGTTTGCATTCTTTTAATTGTGAGACGGAACTGTCATCTCTGTCTTGTCATGGAGCACAGTTTAAACTTTTGAAAAAGAGACAAATGTTTGTTTGCAGTGTTTGAATAACGTTCCTGTCTCTCTACAACCTCCTGTGTTTCTGCGCAAATCTGTGACCCAAGCATGACAATATAAAAATAACCATATAAACATATGGTTTCTACTTCGCGGATATTCTTATTTCGCGGGTGGCTCTGGAACGCAACCCCCGCGATGGATGTATAAGCCGGACTTATGTATAAGCCGATATTCTATTTTTTCATTTTCACAACTTTTTTCCTTAGATAAGCCGCGGCTTATTGACAAGAACTTAGGGTATTTCAGGTTCAGTGATTATGAATATGATGTAATTTTTTTCTATTACAGCTGAGAATATTTAGACTCCAAAGATTTAAATTGAAGAACACATTTTAATATTTCATGGATCTGTGGTATCCGGGGTGAACTTCTCCAGACTGGTGGTAAGGCTGTCCTCCTGGCATTGCAAGCAATATTTGCTTCCATTTGGGAGGACAGGCGTCATCACAACTGACTGGGAATCCGGACTTGTTATTCCTATCTGGAAAGGGAAGTGTGATCGCCTGAATTGTTGCGACTACAGGGTAAGGTCCTTGCTATGGTCATCCTCAATAGGATCCGTGATCTCTTGCTCACCTACCAGTAACCGGAGCAGCCTGGTTTAACGCCTAAGAAGTCTACCATCGACCGCATCCTGGCACTGAGTGCTCTCATGGAGTGCAAACGCGAATATCATCAGAGTTTCTTTGCAGCCTTTGTTGATTTTCATAAAGTGTTCGACTCAGTTGATCGAACTGCCCTTTGGGACCATCCTGAGACTTTGTGGGATCCCCTCAAAGTTGCTGGATATCATGGCCAGTCTGTACACTGGTACTGTGAGTGATGTGCAGAGTGGAGGCAGAGCCACTGCATTTTTCCCAGTTGATTCTTGGGTTCTTCAGGGGTATGTTCTTGCTCCTACTCTATTCAGTGCTTGCATGGACTGGGTGTTGGGGAGGGTCATGGGATTCAGCAGCTGTGGGGCATCTGTTGGTGAAGAAAGATTCTCTGATCTTGACTTTGCTGATGATGCTGTGATCTTCACGGAGTCAACAGAGGCTCTGATCTTGCGAGTATCCTGGATAAAAATCAAGATTCAGGCTTTTAATGACCTCTTAGGCACAGCCATCAGCAATGTGTCTGTCTGTGAAGAGAGTGTCAACCTTGTCAAGAGGTTTGCTTGCCTCGGCAGTGACATTCATGTATGGTAAATTTCAATTCTCTTCCAGGAACTGGAATTGGAATTAGAATTGCATACAAGGGAAATGGAATTGGAATTGAATTGGAATGTCAGGAAACAGAATTGAATTCAAATAAATTCCACTTTTTGATTTTCTAAATAGTCTAGAGTACATCAAATATTATGAATCCCATAAATCACAAACATATAAAAGAAATACATGAGAGGTATATGTTTTATACATTATGCTTGTTCATTTCACAAATCACTATTATAAATAAAAAGTAAAATATGAAATTGTGTCATTTTCATGTGTCACTCTGCACATTAACGTCCCTAACAACATCTATATATATAATTCACTAAGCTGAGAGACAAGTAGCCACCCATGGAAAGCACGCCGGAAGGGGCGTGGATTCACTAAGCCACCGACAAGTAAGCTGCCCATGGCGCACACAGGAAGGAGCCACGCCCACCAACTCTAAGACCATTGGATACGACGACAACTCGCAGAGCCACGCCCACCAACTCGGACGCGATGACTGGGAAAAAACGCCGTCATTTATGTCCGTCTGGGCTAGAGGCCACATGCATCTCTGAACCACGTTGACTTTTCATTAGTCAACCTCAGTCGAACCTCGGTTCACACACAGGCAGCGCCAGAGAGAGACAGAGGCACACAGGCAGGCAGTGAGAGAGAGAGCCGCGCACACACACAGGCAGAGCCAGAGAGAGACAGAGGCACACACGCAGCGCAAGAGAGAGCCGCGCACACACACACAGGCAGCGCCAGAGAGAGACAGACGCAGAGAGACAGAGGCACACAGGCAGCCCAAGAGAGAGCCGTGCACACACACGGGCAGAGCCAGAGAGAGACAGAGGCACACAGGCAGGCAGTGAGAGAGAGAGCCACGCACACACACAGGCAGACAGATAGATACTTTATTAATCCCAAGGGGAAATTCACATTCTCCAGCAGCAGCATACTGATACAAAAAACAATATTAAATTAAAGATTGATAATAATGCAGGTAAAAAAAACAGACAATAACTTTGTATAATGTTAAATGTTAACGTTTTCCATGGTCTTAGCAGTGTCTGTACTTCGATGTGAATCGATGTATGCAGCGTGTAAAACGCTGTATTGTATGTTGCCCTCTCCAGAGTTACATCTTTTCATTCACCTACAGTCGTATCCTCAAAACCAACCCCATTTGGACAACTGTGTCTTTCAGGAAGTGTTCACCCATCAATATATAATTATGCGGCGTATGCTACGCCGCGGGTTGGCTAGTTTTCTTTAATTAGATTAAAGCAGTTTCCCAGAATTCCATGCAAAGTGAAGGTTCACAACCTATAGGTATAAATGAAAGCCAATTAGGCCCCATGTTAAAGGTATGAGATTGGAGATTTTCTGTGAGTTTGATTAGAAAGATTTTGATTGACTTTTGGATTGCTCTATGTGTATGATCTTGGACTGTTTGGAGGATCTGATCTGTGTATGAACTCTGGATTGCAATATTAACGCATAGATTTGGAATCTATGCCATTAAACTAGAAATGGCTCAGAAATCTTTTTCACAATATAAATAAAATATACTGGACATGTCTTGCAGTGAGAGGGATTAACCTCATAACAGCCCTCTCCCAATCCAAAACAATGCAAAAAAAACAAAATAAATGAAAGGTTGAATTTGTTAGGAAAACTGGTAAGGCGAATATATTTGACCATCCCTCTTTCAATTACCTATGAGAGTAAGCGAGTACAATTATAAAGTTTACTGAATTTAATACTGTAAGTAAAAATATGCTCACTCAGCCAGACATACAGTCATATGAAAATGTTTGGGAATCCCTCTCAGCCTGCATAATAATTTACTCTACTTTCAACAAAAAAGATAACAGTGGTATGTCTTTCATTTCCTATGAACACCTGAGTACTGGGGTGTTTTCCGAACAAAGATTTTTAGTGAAGCAGGATTTACCTGCATGAAATTAAATCAAATGTGAAAAACTGGCTGTGCAAAAATTTGGGTACCCTTGTAATTTTGCTGATTTGAATGCATGTAACTGCTCAATACTGATTACTTGCAACACCAAATTGGTTGCATTAGCTCATTAAGCCTTGAACTTCATAGACAGATGTGTCCAATCATGAGAAAAGGTATTTAAGGTGGTCCATTGCAAGTTGTGCTTCCCTTTGACAGCATGGGATCCTCAAAGCAACTCTCAAAAGATCTGCAAACAAAGATTGTTCAGTATCATGGTTTAGGGGAAGACTACAAAAGCTATCTCAGAGGTTTAAACTGTCAGTTTCAACTGTGAGGAATGTAATCAGGAAATGGAAGATCACAGGCACAGTTGCTGTTAAACCCAGGTCTGGCAGGCCAAGAAAAATACAGGAGAGGCATATGCGCAGGATTGTGAGAATGGTTACAGACAACCCACAGATCACCTGCAAGAACATCTTGCTGCAGATGGTGTATCTGTACATCGTACTACAATTCAGCACAATTTGCACAAAGAACATCTGTATGGCAGGGTGATGAGAAAGAAGCCCTTTCTGCACTCACGCCACAAACAGAGTTGCTTGTTGTATGCAAATGCTCATTTAGACAAGCCAGATTCATTTTGGAAAAAGCGCTTTGGACTGGTGAGACAAAAATTGAGTTATTTGATCATAACAAAAAGCGCTTTGCATGGCGGAAGAAGAACACCGCATTCCAAGAAAAACACCTGCTACCTACTGTCAAATTTGGTGGAGGTTCCATCATGCTGTGGGGCTGTGTGGTTAGTTCAGGGACTGGGGCCCTTGTTAAAGTCGAGTGTCGGGTGAATTCAACCCAGTATCCACAAATTCTTCAGGATAATGTTCAAGCATCAGTCACAATGTTGAAGTTACGCAGGGGCTGGATATTCCAACAAGACAATGACCCAAAACACAGTTCGAAATCTACAAAGGCATTCATGCAGAGGGAGAAGAACAATGTTCTGGAATGGCTGTCACAGTCCCCTGAAAATCTATGGGATGATTTGAAGCAGGCTGTCCATGCTCAGCAGCCATCAAATTTAACTGAACTGGAGAGATTCTGTATGGAAGAATGGTCAAAAATACCTCCATCCAGAATCCAGACACTCATCAAAGGCTATAGGAGGCATCTAGAGGATGTTATATTTGCAAAAGGAGGCTCAACTAAGTATTGATGGGGTGTCTAATTTTGCTATGATGCATATTGCATATTTTCTGTTAATCCAATAAATTAATGTCACTGCTGAAATACTACTGTTTCCATAAGGCATGTCATATATTAAAAGGAAGTTGCTACTTTGAAAGCTCAGCCAATGATAAACAAAAATCCAAATAATTAAGAGGGGTTCCCAAACTTTTTCATATGACTGTAGAATGGCAGATCCAAGCAACTATAGGCCAGTAAGCTTAACATGCATCACAGGAAAATTAATGGAAGGAATTATTAAGAACAAGATTGAGCAGTACAAGCAAGTACAAGAGTGAACAGTCAGCATGGGCTCAGAAGAGGAAGGTCATGTTTTACTAACATGCTGGCATTCTATGGATATGAAAAAGGATATGATCAAAATGGAGCATATGATATTATTATTCTTGACTTTCAGAATGCTTTTATTAACGTGCCACATGAGAAGTTGGGCATCAAACTAAAAGAAGTGGGAGTTCAGGGTGTGATATGTAGATGGGTATGGAACCTTCTCAGAATTGGCTGATATTGTGAGTGATGTTGCTCAAGGATCAGTGTTAGGGCTGCCGCTATTTTTAATATATATAAATGATTGGTATAGGAATGTAAGTAGGAAAAGAAAATCCGAGCACATTTCTCCAGTTTTGATGTCACTACACTGGTTACCTGTGTCATTCAGAATTGACTTTAAAATACTGCTTATGGTTTAGAAAGCCTTAAATAATCTTGCTCCATCTTATATATCGGAATGTCTGACATCTTATATTCCAAATTGTAACCTTAGATCCTCAAATGAGTGTCTGCTTAGAATTCCAAGAGCTAAACTTAAAAGAAGTGGTGAGGCGGCCTTCTGCTGTTATGCACCTAAAATCTGGAATAGCTTGCCAATAGGAATTTGCCAGGCTAATACAGTGAAGCACTTTAAAAAACTGCTAAAAACACATTACTTTAACATGGCTTTCTCATAACTTCAATTTAGTTTAATCCTGATGCTCTGTATATTCAATTAATTATCATAACTATTCATGGTGGCTCTAAAATCCGTACTAACCCCTACTCTCTCTTCTGTTTCTTTTCCTGGTTTTCTGTGGTGGAAACCTGCGCCACCACCACCTAATCAAAGCACCATGATGTTCCTACATTGATGGATTAAAAGCCAGAAGTCTACATGACCATCATCATCAAAGTCCTTCCATGAGAACCCTAAAATACAAAGAGGACTGTTCATTTATGTTAGGTAGAATGCCCATGGAGTTTTTTTGTTTTTTTCTGTCCTGCCTGGCCATCGGACCTTACTCTTATTCTATGTTAATTAGTGTTGTCTTATTTTAATTCTTACTTTGACTTTTTTTCTCTTTTCTTCATCATGTAAAGCACTTTGAGCTACATTATTTGTATGAAAATGTGCTATATAAATAAATGTTGTTGTTGTTGTAAGTAACAAGCTGGTTAAGTTTCCAGATGATACCAAGATAAGTGGATTGTCAGATAATCTGGAATCCGTTAAATCATTAGAGAAAGACTTGGACCACATACAGGCTTGGGCAGATTTGTGGCAGATGAAACTTAATGTCAGTAAATGTAAAGTATTACATATAGGAAGTAAAAATGTTAGGTTTCAATACACAAGCGGAGGTCTTAAAATCGAAAGTACACCTTATGAGAAGTATTTAGGAGTCATAGTGGACTCTAAGCCATCGACTTCCAGACAGTGTTCAGAAGCCTTTATGAAGGCTAACAGAATGTTAGGTTATATAGCACCTTGATGTGTTGAGTACAAGTCACAGGGGGTTCTGCTCAGACTGCTGTCACTGTCCTGCTCCACAGACAGATTGAGGAGATCGTTCCTCCCCCAAACTATGCGACTCTTTAATTCCACCAGGGGGGGTAAACGTTAATATTTAACATTATACATAGTTATTGTCTGTTTTTTTCACCTGTATTATTATCATTCTTTAATTTAATATTATTTATTGTATCAGTATGCTGCTGCTGAAGAATGTGAATTTCCCATTGGGATTAATAAAGTATCTATCTATCTATCTATCTATCTATCTATCTATCTATCTATCTATCTATCTATCTATCTATCTATCTATCTATCTATCTATCTATCTATCTATCTATCTATCTATCTATCTATCTATCTATCTATCTACTTTATAGTATAATGGTGAGGCCTCATCTAGTGTACTGTGTGCAGTTTTGGTCTCCAGGCTTCAAAAAGGACATAGCAGTGCTAGAAACGGTAGGGAGAAGAGCAATTAGGCTAATTCTATGGACAGAGGACATGAATTATGAAAAAAGATTAAAAGAGCTGAGCCTTTTCAGTTTAAGCAAAAGAAGATTAACAGGAGACATGACTGAAGTGTTTAAAATTATGAAGGGAGTTAGTCCACTGGATTGAGATTGTTATTTTAAAATGAGTTCATCAAGAACATGGGGACACAGTAGGAAACTCGTTAAGTGGAAATTTTGCACAAACATTAGGAAGTATTTCTTTACACAGAGAATAAGCTACAAAGTAGTGTGGTAGACAGTAGGATTTTAGGGACTTTCAAAACTTGACTTGATGCCTTTTTGAAAGAATGGATATGATTGAAAGTGGATATGATTGGCGAGATTTGTTGGGCTGAATGGCCTGTTCTCATCTGGATTGTTCTAATGTTCCAGAACTTTAGGTGGATCTTTGCAAATGTGCTGACAGTGAAATTTTGAAGAATGATGAATATACAGTAGAATTTCCCTCTCTTTCTCTGTCCATTTGTTGAAAGTAAGCAGGTTTTCGATAACAAAGCTTTAAATCTCATACCTAGAAACAGTCCTGTTGGCAGCTGTCTGAATGCCATGTTGATCTGTGTCTGTTAAGAGAGATCTTGTACAAATCTTCATACCCAGAATACCTCCAAGGATAAAAAAAAACATATAAATAAAAATGGCACCCTATTACTGCTGTGGACACTGTTAAGCTGGAAAGTGTCCAGTGAAAAAGTCAAAAATAAATGGAGCAGGAGATGAAAATATAAAAGAGGGAGCAAGCAAAAATAGTCATACATACAATATAATACAATACCATTTATTTTTGTATAGCCCAAAATCACAAAAGAAGTGCCTCAATGGGCTTTAACAGGCCATGAATTTTGACATACCCTGCCTTTTGACAACCCCCTAGCATTGACTCTCTAAGAAGACAAGGACAAACTCCCAAAAAAAAAACTCTTGTAAGGAAAGAAATGGAAGAAACCTTGGGAAAGGCAGTTCAAAGAGAGACCCCATTCCAGGTAGGTTGGGTGTGCAGTGGGTGTCAAAAAAAGGGAGTAAATACAATACAATACACTGAACAGAACACAAGTAATCCTTAATACAATATAATAGTGTAACAAAAATATTACAAGTACAGAGCAGAATTCAACAGTAGATAATAGTCAGTGAGCAAGGTAAAGTAAGAAGACTTGAAAATTCCCAGGAACTGAGTGTCAAAATTAAAATCACTAAACAAAAATGAATGACAAAAAAAGAAGATTACTGCCAAAAGACCTAAACTAAGTTGAATGGGACATCTCCTCACTACACTGCTAAGACTGACTGGTTTGTAATGAGATCCAGTACTAGGAAGTTTGAACAGCCAGGCCACCATCTTAAATAAGGACAACATGATGATGTCACACATTGAGAAGCTGACAAACACACAAATAGCAACATCATGGCTATGACCATGCAAAAAGAACTCATAATTGTGTCAAAGTGATGTCACTAACATAAGGTTAAAAAAATTATATAAAAACCAAATAAAGAATAACTCACAATCTCAAAAAATAGAAAAATAATAAACAAAAATAAATTCCTAGTGTAAAAAACAAAAACAGTCCAAATTAGATCAAATTAAAGGGACATATTTGATATGTGCTATTTTTCATTGCTGAACACCAGGGTAACCCTAGGGTTATTTATTAAATGTTATGAATGGCGCATTTTATTACTATTACTTTTTTATTTATTTATTTTTTTGCATTTCCTACCCAAGATAAACTTGGTTTTGACTTCTTTTTGTGAGTTTTCAGACACAAGGAATTCAATAGTGCAACTTATTTTCGATCAGAGGCTTCTCTGAAAAGTTTATAATTACTTTTTCATAGTGATATTAGGACATTAGTGTGGTTGTTGTCATAACAATCTTTCCCATGATGCACTGGGAAAGTGTGATAAGTGATGTCATCGGGGTATCAGGGTATAGGTCACCACATGCATTCCCAGATAATCTGAGATTGATTTAAATATTAATTTTACAATTCTTATTTTTTGTAACTCCCTGCAAAGGAAACTAGCTCTGAATTTTTTACTTTGATTTTTGGATTATCAATTTGGCTTTGTAGACTTTCTTTCTGACGCTCATAAATTTGTTTTTGAATTACTTTTTCAGTGAGTGCATTAGTATGAAAGATTACTTGTTGCATAATTAAATGCAATCCAACATGTTACGGTAACTACATTGTAATATAGTGTGTATGCACATGATGCATTTAATTTTGGCACAGTTTTATCATGTTATAATTAAAAATATCAACCATATGAGCGATTCCTTTTCATTGTGACATGCAATTTTCATGTCAGTTTAAAATGGAATACAAAAGTGGTCTGCATTTTAATTTGCGTCCATTGAACACGTTATAACAAAAACAAAGCAAACATATTGCAGTTCACTTTATGACTGCTCCCAATGTATTTGATTTTGATTCAAGATCAAGTATTATTCATACTGAAACTGAATGTAAGTTAATGGTGGAGCAATGAACATCAACGGTTGGAATAATAGGTGTTGCACTTCTAAACATTTCTGTGTTCTGGCAGCAAGCATAAGTCTCGTCAATATGGAGTAATTAAATAAAACAGGTGACGCAGTGGTAGTGCTGCTGCTTTGCAGTAAGGAGATTGTGGGTTTGCTTCCCAGGTCCTCCCTGTGTGGAGAGTGCTATGAGTAGTGAGAAAAGTGCTATATAAATGTAAAGAATTATTATTTTATTATTATTATTCTTCTGATAGTCCCAAACTGAAATGTCAAGACATTTAGTAACAGCTGGTACTGTCATCCCCATCTACAGGTATTTACAAACCATAAGGAAATATTGGTAAATGGACACCCTGGTTGATGATCTGCATCAGGGATGGCCAACTCTGATCCTGGAGATCCACAGTGGCTACAGGTTTTCATTCTATTTTTTTAATTAGTGACAACTTTTTCTACTAATTAACTTCATTTCATTTATTTGCTATTTAAGACTGTGCTCAGACCAACATAGGTCCTGGAGGGCATCAGTGGCTTCAGGTTGTTGTTCCAGCCCAATTACTTCATGAGAAATCACTCATTACTGATGAAGCACTTATTGCTCAAGTGACATTTTTCTGCTTCATTTTAGTGGTCTCATTTGTTAATATTTTGAACCCTTAATTTCTTATTTTAGTCTTCAACAGTTGTAATCACTATTTTAACTGCTCCTTATTAGATATAAGATGCAAATGACAAAGCAGTTCTCCATCTAGCTTGTCCCCATTTCCACCTGTGTGTATTCATCATTCACTCTTTAGCTTAATTAAGTACTCAGAAGGAAATTGAAAAGAGAGTGAAAAACTGAAAATTACTCATCTGTTTTAGGCTTCAAATCACTTGGATGACACATGTATCTTTAAAAAGGAAAAAAAAAACTATCATCTGCTCTCGGATCCACTTTTAAAGAGACTGGTATTATAATTATACATCCTTTTCTTAACTTGGACATTATATGTTTATGTCTTATTTATAGTTATAGACGTGAGTGTGGAAGTGTGGAAGTAATTAAAGTAGGATTTGTTTTTTTTTTTTACTACCTTAAAGTAGACTGTTTAACATCATACTCTTGGTTTATTGCTATTTCTACTATTACATTTATACTGTTACATTATACTATTACATTAGGAATTACCATGTTTTTCCTAGACTACTTTTTAAAATCATTCCCAGGGTTCATTCTTTTTTTATCTTAATATCTTAAAATTACTGAAGATTATTTTAAGCTAAAAGACTGTTAATGATTATATTTTCGGCAGATAGTATTAAGAATTCAGCTGCAATAGATATCTCTTTGTTTTAATTCTCTAACACCGCTGCGGGGTGGGGTTTGTTTTGTTTTGGACGTGCTCTGTCTCTTTGTATATCAGAGGACCGGGACATCGTGAAGTGGGATCAAGCGTCATGTGGGGAGGCAAAATGGGGGGGGGGGGGGGGGGATAAAGGGGGGAGAGAAGGAGAGCAGGCTGTATCTAATCTATTCTTCTAATCCCATCCATCCATCCATTTTCCAACCCGCTGAATCCGAACACAGGGTCACGGGGGTCTGCTGGAGCCAATCCCAGCCAACACAGGGCACAAGGCAGGAAACCAATCCCGGGCAGGGTGCCAACCCACTGCAGGACACACACAAACACACCCACACACCAAGCACACACTAGGGCCAATTCAGAATCACCAATCCACCTAATCCCTATTCTTCTAATCCCTATAACTATAAATATCAATGCAACAATAGGCTAAAATGCAATAACTCATGGGGAATTTTGATATTAAGATTAAAACTGCCTCACTACCAGTTAAGACTATAAAATGACATTAAAAACTCAGAATCAATGTCTCCATGATGGGACAGTTAACTTTGTGAGCTGGAATGTTAAAGGCCTGAATCACGAATTAAAGAGAAAGAAAGTATGCTCTCACCTAACAGGCTTAAACGCTAAAATAGTATTTTTACAGGAGACCCACTTACTAAGCAAAGATCAGTTCAGATTACAAAAAGACTGGACTGGCCAAATGTTCCATTTTAGCTTTACAAAGAAAACTAGAGGGGTGGGAATTCTCATACACAGCACAGTTCCATTTATAGCATCAAATGCAGTATCAGAACCTGAAGGGAGATATGTGATGGTCATGGGCAACTTATATAACAGTAAAATGATTTTGATAAATATTTATGCACCCAATGTTGATGATAAGGAATTCATGCAAAATCTATTTGAATCCATGCCCAATGTGAACACTCATAAAATTATAATGGCTGAGGACTTTAATTGTGTTTTAAATCCACTCTTAGATAGGACTCCTGTGACAAGGGGGACGACATCTAATACTGCAAAGACAATTGCACAGTTTTTAAATGACCACAACTTATCAGACCCCTGGAGGTTTCTTAACCCAAACTCAAGAACATATTCGTTCTACTCACCAGAGCATTACAGCTACTCAAGAATTAATTATTTTTTTATAGATAATAATTTCCTGCCTACGATTAAATCATGCAAATACGACACAATTGTTATCTCCGACCATGCCCCTCTAGTCTTGGAGCTAAAATCATTAAGCCCCTCACACTCACCTCGTAGATGGCACCTTAACCCTCTTCTATTGGCAGACGAGAACTGCACAGAATTTATATCCAAACAAATCAGCTTCTTCCTAGAGACAAACACGCCCACAGAGGTTTCTGCAGGAACACTCTGGGAAACTCTAAAGGCTTTCTTAAGAGGACAGATTATTTCATATCTTTCCCACAGAAATAAATTAGAAACCAAGAAAGTGTCAGAGCTAAGAATCGAAATTACTAGAATAGATGAAGAACAAGCCAGGCATCCAAGTGAAGCTCTCCACAGGAAAAGGCAGGCCCTGCATGCAGAACTTAACATCTTAACAACTAAAGAAACTGAACAACTTATTTGTCTAGACATCATTAATATGAACACGGAGAAAAAGCTAATAAGCTTTTAGCTCAACAAATTCACAAACAAGAAGTTCGCAATGCAATACCAGTAATCACCAACACGAATGGAGAAGAAATTAATGACCATAAAAATATAATGCATACATTTAGAGATTATTATAAATCCTTATATTCTACTGAGCTCAAAGAAGATAACACACAATCTAATGCATTTCTGGATACATTATAGACGCCACAAATAGATGCTTTAAGTGCTGAGGAACTGGATAAACCTCTGACGCTAACAGAATTACTAGATGCTATAAAGTCACTTCAAAGCGGGAAATCAGCAGGCCCTGATGGTTACCCCGTAGAATTTTATAAGAAAGTCTCCACTCAGCTAGCTCCCCTCTTATTGGCAACATTTACAGAAGCTAGAGACAACCAAATACTACCTCAAACAGGTAGGCCCGAATATTTGTGCATGGACCAAACTACTGTATACCAATCCAGAAGCTTCAGTTTGTATTAATAACATTTGCTCAGACTACTTTAAGCTAGAACGTGGTACCAGACAAGGATGTCCCTTGTCGCCACTGCTGTTTGCAATTGCCATTGAACCACTGGCGGTTCACTGCCAAAATTCTTATCAGATAAAGGGGATTGTCAGAAAAGGACTGGAACAGAAAATCTCTCTATATGCAGATGATATGGTTTTATATATATCAGACCCAGAAAACACTGTCCCTGCCATTTTAACAGCACTAACAGAATTTCAAAAGATATCTAGTCTTAAAATTAATCTGAATAAAAGTATCTTTCCAGTGAATTCACAAGCATATAATATTAGATTGGACACCCTACCTTTTACCATAGCAGATCAGTTTAAATACCTAGGGGTAAATATCACAAGTAAACATAAAGCTCTTTATCAACAAAATTTTGCCGTCCGTATGGAAAAAATTACGCAAGACTTGCATAGATGATCAACCCTTCATCTCACTCTAGCCGGAAGAATTAAAGTTGTTAAGATGAATATCCTTCCTAAACTTTTTTTTTATTTCAAAACATTCCAATATATATCAATAAATCGTTTTTTAAACAGTTAAATTCAACAATAACCTCATTCATTTGGAACTCAAAACACCCACGTATCCGAAGAGCGACCCTACAAAGACCTCAGGCAGAAGATGGCATGGCTTTACCTAATTTTCAGTTTTATTACTGGGCAGCAAACATACAAGCCATAAAAACCTGGACACAAATATATGAACATACACAGGCTTGGTCCGCAATAGAAGTAAAATCCTGTAGTACTTCTTTATACTCCCTGCTCTGCTCTCCAATAAATGCAAGTTATCGCAAATATACTAATAACCCAATTGTGCTTTACTCACTCAGAATATGGAACCAACTTAGAAAGCATTTTAAGATGGAAAATCTTTTATCTGTGGCACCTCTGCAAGAGAACCACCTCTTTCAACCCTTGCAAACATATCCAGTTTTTAATACCTGGAAATTTGGATTAAAATGCTCAGAGATCTGTATATAGACAACATTCAACCTCCCAGCTACACATTTCTTTCACTATCTTCAAATTAGAAATTTTGTTAAACAGAAATTGCCCGATTTTCCCCACCTCGCACCCTCCACAATGCTGGAAAAAATACTGCTTAATTTCGAGGAATTAAACACCATTTCCGCATTATATAAAATCCTATTACAGTCCCTACCTTTCAAAGATCCAAGAGGACATTGGGAAGAAGATCTCTTAATCAATATATCAGAAAAGGAGTGGAAGGTAGCAAAGCAGAGAATTCACTCAAGCTCCATATGCGCAAAGCATAGAATTATTCAACTAAAAATTATATATCAAGCTCATCTGTCTCGCTTAAAACTGTCCAAAATGTTTCCAGGGCAAGATCCAACCTGCAAACGCTGCAACCAAGCTCCTGCCTCACTGGGTCACATGTTCTGGGCCTGCACCAAGCTAACATCATTTTGGACCAAAATTTTGGTATCACAATTCCTCCTAACCCATTAACAGCTGTGTTCGGTGTTCTTCCAGACGGACTTGAAGTGGAGAAGGACAAGCAAACGGTGATTGCATTCACTACACTTTTGGCACGCAGACTTATTCTGTTAAATTGGAAGAATCCTAACTCTCCTCTGATAAGTCAGTGGGAAACCGATGTTTTATATTAATTGAAATTGGAAAAAATCAAATTCTCAGTTAGAGGATCTGTACAAAATTTTTTCAAAACCTGGCAGGATCTAATCAATATTATTTTAGAATAAGAGAAATAACTATTACCGCATTTAATTCCCTTCTCCATTTCTTATTTACCTATATATTTATTTCTCCCTTTCTTTTGTTTATTGTTGCCTTATTAAAAAGCCCTAAGCAATTCTCCTTTGGCTAAGCTCTCCTTCTCAGCGGTGGGGTTTGATTTGTCTTCAATTTTGTTTGGTTATAAATTGATCTATTTGAATGGAATGATTACAATAAAAATTAATAAATAAAGAGAAATAAATAAAAAGGAAAAAAAATCTATGATTTAAGAATGAACTGACATGGTAGAGTTAAAACACTAACAAGCCATGAACTTAAATAAGATTTATTATTGGTGTGGATTATGTGATATGTTTGGAACAAAGAGCTGCAGCCACTACGGCCCTCCTGGATTGGAGCTGGCCACCCCAATCTACATAACTGGATCCTGCAGCTCTTTTAGACATTAGATCTTGAATGCATTTTAAGGAGGCTACTGTTGCAGCTGGAAATTCTTCTCCTGTTGCTGCTGCCCTTTAGGTCATATACACCGCCAGCTTCCACCTGTTCAATGAGATGATGGATCCCCTCCCTTATTAATTCCCCATTCACCATCTTTAGTGCTGACTAAATATCTCTTAAATCAATTGTTGACACTCCTTGATTTTGATTGGCTATTTGGTCATATTCAGTTTTGGCATAATTAATGTGTGGTCTTGAATTAAAATGAGAATGCTTTGCTTTTAGTTATGAGATGTGAGCTATGGACATGAATTTGAAATGCAATTTGATTTTTCATTGCATGCAGAAGTGAAAAATAATTGATCATTTGGTCGATGTTTTTAATTATGACACGTGCATATACACTGTATGGCAATGTAATTCACTCTTCGGATTGTATTTAATTTTGGCACGAATAATCTTCCATACATTAGCAAGATACATTTTACTGGAAAATCTGCAACTAAAACACAGTCACTTTAATAAAATCAGAATATTGTAAAGGATAGCATGCATGGACTAGCACCCCAGCCAGGATGGGGCAAGGTTTTCTACCTGGATGGGAGGTCAGCCCTATGGAAGCACAAGAAGACATGAAGGGTTGTGTTAGCCTCAAACTTGGCAGAATAGTTCAGTTTGGACCTGGGAATGCTGGAATCCCAGCAGGGTTGAATCAAGGAACAATATCCAACTGGAAACCAGTGTGATAGGAGAGAACTGGTCAGGACTACATGTTACCATGGAACATTAGGTGACAGCATCCCTTGGCGGTGCTACCAGTATAGACACCCACAAGGCATTCTGGGAACTGTAGACACATGGGGCAGGCTTGTTGGGTGCCATCAGAGAATGCTGTGGGGACATCTACTTGACCCAGAAGTGCTTCCATTGGTCTATGCCCTCCCAGTAGTGATTCCATTGGGCTAGGCTCTAACACCAGAAGTACCCCAAGGTCTACGATAAAAGAAACTGCTCAGCCTCATACAGGTGAATCAAATTTGTGAGAGCTGGACAACACTCACCTGGGAGGAGTGGAGGAATGAGAGAAACAGGGAGAAAGAGAAGGAAGAAAACAGAAGAGAACATTTAGAGTTACACGCTGTGTAAGACGCCTATTGTAGGGTATTTGTGAAAATTTACATTTTCATTATACTGGGACTTGTGTTGTTGTGATTGTGTTTGGGGACTGGGGTGCTGCAATGCTTCCTACTGGTCACAGTATTTAATTATCTTTTAATAATCTTATCCTTGCTCTTTTGTAAATATAAGTGTGAAATTAAAACAGCATTAACAATAATCAAACAATTTGTCTAATTTATTTCAACAACCTAAGGCAGCATTGAATGAACATTAGGGTCAAACCTAAATACTGTAATTATATCTGCCATTAAATTCAGACCGAAATGCAACTTACAGGATTCGGTCCGGTTTAAAGCATCATATGTCTATTTGGCATTGAAAAGAAATCTGGGATAAAAGAACTAGGTTATCTTCTGAGTTTTCATGTATTAATCTCCCTGTGCAGGCATTGCAAACAAAATAGCATCCATTCATCCACTTCCTTTACCCACTTTGTCCAACTCAGAGTTATGGGAGTTTCAGCCTATCCTAGTAACACAAAGGAGGAGCCCACACTGGATGGTGACCCCAGTGCATCACAGGGCCCACTCACTCACACACCCATATTCATTGATGCTGGGCCATTGGGATGTGAGGGAAACCCACATAGCACAAGAGGAAAATGTATGCAACTCCACACAGGTGGAGTCAAGTTTTTAAAAACATAATATAAGTATTATATGAAATATGATCTTGTGTTCTGAAACAGTGAATTTTCTGATAACTGCCTACTAAAAAGACCACACATTGTTTATATTTTGCACTTAAAGTGTCAGCTATTACAGAAAAACACTGATGAAACTGGAGTAGTGTGAAATTTTGGAATTCAATTTACACACCAGTAGGTGGACCCATCGTCCAACCTCTCGCCCATTCTTTTTACTGCTGTCATTTGAACACATAGGAGAGGATTGAAGGTCAGCAGGAACAAGACAGAATACATGTGTGAATGTTAGGGAGGTCAGTGGAATGGTGATGATGCAGGGAGTAGAACTGGCAAAGGTGGGTGAGTTTAAATACTTGGCATTAGTACAGAGTAATAGGGAGTGTGGAAGAGGGGTGAAAAAGAGAGTGCAAGCAGGGTGGATAAGAGTGTCAGGAGTGATTTGTGACAGATGGATATCAGCAAGAGTGCAAGGGAAGGTCTACAGGACGGTAGTGAGACCAGCTATGTTATATGGGTTGGAGACAGTGGCACTGACTAAAAAACAGGAGACAGAGCTGCAGGGCCGGATTTTCCTATAGGCTAACTAGGCTTCAGCCTAGGGCCTCAAGATCAAGAGGGGCCTACATTCAAATTCTTAGCAAAATTTTATTATCTCTCATGTAATTTACAAACTTAAAAATGGAAGGTGAAAGGGCCTCATAAGTGGAATAGCCTAGGGCCTCTTTTCGTATAAATCCGGCCCTGCAGAGCTGGAGGTAGCAGAGTTAAAGATGTTAATATATGCTTTGGGTGTGACGAGGATGGACAGGATTAGAAATGAGAGTCAGCATTAGAGAGTCAGCACAGGTTGGATGGTTTGGAGACAAAGCTAGAGAGGTGAGATTGCATTGGTTTGGATGTGTGCAGAGGAGAGATGCTGAGTATATTGGAAAAAGAATGCTAAGGATAGAGCTGCCATGCAAGAGAAAAATAGAAAGGCCTAAGAGAAGGTTTGTGGATGTGGTGAGAGAGGACATGAAGGCGGTGGGTGTAACAAAACAATATGCAGAGGATAGGAAGATATGGAAAAAGATGATCCATTGTGGCAACAGCAGCCGAAAGAAGAAGAATGAATGACAAAGTAATGCCTGCATGTTGCTTTTTGTCACTGTTTAATTTTATTTACAGATATCAACTTTAAAATGACCCTACTGTTGTTAATTGCTACTGCTTTTGTTTTTCATATGGAATAGTTAGTCATAATTTCATTACTTTTTATTTGAACATTTGTAAGTAATCATATTAATATGTTAATGAAATGATTTCAGAATGAAATCACTTTTATTTTACTTGCACTGTATGTTTAGGAGTTACATGATCAGAACTCCTTAATCAATTCTAATCTTTTTTCCAACTTCAGTTTGTTTTTCCACTTCCTGACAGAGAGCTTCAAGTCAGTTGGTGGCATGATGAGCTAGTAACATGGTGTCATAAAGATAAATAATCATAATTGAGTAACTGAGGAGAAACGTGATTTTGAGATTGACCAATGCATCAGTGCAGTGGCAGTAGTTCTGTGAGCCATGGATAGAATATGGTGGTGAAACATGAGCTAAGTCTGTAGCCAAAGCAATACTTGTCAATCTACAGCCCCATTCGCACACGTGATCATGACATCTGGGTGATGACCAGAACAATTTGATTGAGAACTACAACAACCACAATGAGATTTCTATGCAGAGCTTCTGGCCTTTTCCCTCAAAACAGGATAAGAATTTCATCATATTGGAAGTACCTCAGAGTAGAGCCATTGCTTCTCTGGATTGAGGGAGCTGGTATGACAATGGTACAAAACATAGGTAGTGTACAAGGCACAGACTAATTAGAGAAGATCCATGGGCCAACCACGATATGCCTGGAATAATTATCTTTCTCCATTGTTTTAGGAGTGTCCAGGTAAATTTTAGGAAGGTTTGGAGTAAATTGGTAGAAATATGGAGACTTGGTCAACCCAGGTCAGCAGATTGTTACCATGACCTTGACTAGGCAAACTGAGAAGAAATTGATGATGATGATGATGATGATGATGATGATGATCATTATCATCATCATCATCATCATAAGAAATTAAATTGGCATAATGTAAGGTTACAATATCTCGTCCAAGTTAAAGTCATAAGCATCAGCCAAGAAGTCAAAACGGATCTGGTTATTTGTTTTGTCCAGTTGAGGACAGCACCTCAGTTCAAAGGCCCATCAGATGGCTTAATGGTTGGCAACAATAATATTGTAACATGCCAGTATTTTAACAGCATAGGCACTATACCACAGCAAAGGTGATTTTTTACAGTTAGTACAAATGTATGATGCTGGGTGGGAAGCAAAATGTCCTCATGGACCATGTTCTGAATAGTAGGTTGGAACAAGTGCATTTGTCACATCGGACATAAATGATGGATATTACGTGCATTACTGACACAGCTATGGAGCTTGTTCTTTTTATTGCTTTTGTTGCACTCACATTTCAGTTTTCATTTTTTCTGTTCACTGCTTTACACTTTATACATACTGCACACTGGCAAGTTATTTTGGGGTCTCAGACCATGTCCTTGAGATGTTTAGTTAATTCTGTATTCTTCAAATTGATTTCAGTATGTACAGAAATGTGAATATTGTCATACAGTATTCCAAAATTAAATGTAGTGTTCCACCTGGCTCAGCACTCAGACCTTTACCTTTAACTTCACAAGCTTCCATTAGGAAATATCATTGGAAAACTTCACCTTCCCTTTAACTCGAATGACGATGACACTCGGCTATATGTAACTTTCAGACTAAACAAAGTGCCTCTTACAGTGCCTTAAAGTAATTGTGTCAGTGATTTACTTATGCAATTTAAGCATTATCTTTGACAACAGTGTTAATTTTTTTTTAAATTAACATTACAATACTATATAAATCTGTTTTTTCATCTTAAAAATAATGGACAAATAAAGAAGATCTGAGAAATTAATTCATGCATTTTTTCCAGTAGGGCGGCACGGTGGCACAGTGGGTAGCGCTGCTGCCTCGCAGTTAGGAGACCTGGGGACCTGGGTTCGCTTCCCGGGTCCTCCCTGCGTGGAGTTTGCATGTTCTCCCCGTGTCTACGTGGGTTTCCTCCGGGCGCTCCAGTTTCCTCCCACAGTCCAAAGACATGCTGGTTAGGTGGATTGGTGATTCTAAATTGGCCCTAGTGTGTGCTTGGTGTGTGGGTGTGTTTGTGTGTGTCCTGAGGTGGGTTGGCACCCTGCCCGGGATTGGTTCCTGCCCTGTGTTGGCTGGGATTGGCTCCAGCAGACCCCCGTGACCCTGTGTTCAGATTCAGGGGGTTGGAAAATGGATGGATGAATGGATTTTTTCCAGTAGGATTGACTACTGTAATATGTTATTGACAGGCTGTTCAAAATAATTTGTATACAAGTGTTAGTTAATTCAAATATTTGGCTGCAGAAATCACTACTAAGAACTAGGAAGTACAAACACATAACTCCAGCTCTTAAGTCATTACATTGACTTCCAGTAAAGCTTAGGGCTGATTTTGAAATCTTCCATCTTATATATAAAGCTTTATATGGCCGAGACCCTGCTTACTTATCTGAACTTATCATTACTTAGATCCACATTAAGATCTAAAAATATCAGCTTGCTAAGGCTCCCAGGATTTATAACATTACAGTGGATGGTCAGACTTTTAGCTAGATGGTCCAAACCTGTCGACTGGTCTGCCTGCTTATACACTGTAAGAGATGCCCCTTCAGTCTCAGCCTTTGAATTCGCTCCTCTAGTCAGGCATTCATTTATTACCTGTGCATATTGCATCTCTGTTTGCTAGTCACTTGTTCAAAAATAAAAGTACTATTATTATGAATCATTACAATTATTATAATTATGAACTATTTAAAGAGCTTCTGTAAAAAGTCAAATTCCCCTCTGGGGATAAATAAAGTTCTGTCTATCTAAGCATTACAGTTATTATAATTATGAACCATTACTGGGTTTCCTTTATTTTGCTTCTTTCCTCAGTATCCTGCTTGGTGCTGGTGTTCTGCTTTCAAGCTGTTTTCTTGCCCATGGGAAAGACACTGCATTCATTGACTTAAAACATGTTTCTTTAAGCACCAATTTCAATTTAGGTAAAACACACGTGCACGAGACATTCAGTCTTCCCCGTGAGCATTTGAAAAGATTCTGTTGGTGTTTTGTTCAATTTTACTAAAAATTTCAAATTGACACGTTGCTCATCTTTTAAACTTAGCATGATCCCGGTACACAATGAGAAACACAACTGCATTAAATGGTGACTAACAATCAACTAAATGGCAGAGAGTGTTGTCGTTTGTCGTAAAGGTTTGGACAGGTTTAAACCTGCATGGCAAGTGCTCATATTCAGTTCTCACTGCTTTATTTAAGAGATAGAAACACAGTCTTGTATATGAGCAACAGGCAAGTAATTTAACATTTATAATTGTGTGATAAATCCTGTGACAAGCAGCATTAACATCCCTTCAAGGATTTTTCTGTCGATGCACACATGCCCAGGGTAGGCGACCATCCATGCAGTTTTTGGCTGTTTTAGTGTGGTCAGAGATACTTTTATATACCATGTGAAAACACAAGTGTAGATGGAGATCTGTTTTATTTAAAAATGCCACTTTTAAATGAAAATGTAGAAGTGTGGACGTAACCATAGTCAGCAAAGCAAAGATACATATAAGGTAAATGGACTGATAAATAACAAGGTCTAGGGCAGGACAGAATCAAGAATTCAGGTGTAAGGTTAAAAACACAAAAGGGACAAGAGCAGAGATAGATTCTGGGAATAGCACGCAAAATGAAGCAATGAGTAAAGCATTAATAGCCTGTTTTATACGAGGAGCATTGCAAAAGTCTTTAGCCTTTCATGAAAGAAATAATTTAAGGCAAACCTTTAAGGCAAGAAGAAACACCCTGAATGGAAAATCTTGAGCTAGGAGAAGAACTGTGGTTAGTTGTGACTGAGACCAATTTAAAAGGTTAATAAATAATGAATAGGGTAGCAGTGCAGCTCAGCATTTAGAGCTGCTGATTAACAATTCCAGAAGGCTGAGCTCAAATCTGTGTCCTCCCCATGTCTACATTCTTTATCTATCCTGGTATTGCCTTTTTCTCACATCACAAAGAGGAATGAAGTAGGTTGGTTCTCGACTCCATATAAGTATGTATGTGCATGTGTATGGGTGTGTGTGTGTGTGTGTGTGCCCATGAAGTCTGATGGACTCCCATCATCCTACCATTAAATTAAGTAGGCTCACTAAATCAGCCACCGGCTGGCTGGATGGATGGAGAGGGGCTAACAAAAGGCATTCACCAGCTCGGATGTTTTCACATTTTATTATTGTACAACACTGAATCACAGTGGATTTAAAGGAATACTCAACCTAAAATTATATATATTGTTAAATGTTACTTTGTTGGTGGTAGTGGCTAAGAAAAAAAATAATCTCATGTTTTTGTGGAGAACATATTTAAGAGCGATTTTCAAAAACTGTATCAATGTGCTAGAGAGATAGAGAGAAAACTTAGCATTTTACCAATGTCAGTTAGTCGGTCATTCACCAACCCACTATATCCTAACACAGGGTCACAGGGATCTGCTGGAGCCAATCCCAGCCAGCACAGGGCACAAGGCAGGAACAAACCCTGGGCACACACTAGGGACAATTTAGGATCGCCAATGCACCTAACCTGCATGTCTTTGGACTGTGGGAGGATACCGGAGCATGCTGAGGAAACCCACGCAGACATGGGGAGAACATGCAAACTCCACGCAGGGAGGACCCAGGAAGCGAACCCAGGTCTCCTTACTGTGAGGCAGCAGCGCTATCACTGCACCACCGTGCCACCCATTTTACCAATGTTCATTCAATAAATGAATAGTGTGAATAGCACGGACACAAGTTTAAAATACACAAAGAGTCTTTTATTGTGGGAAACTCTCTCAAGGAAATGTTTCCCACCACCACAGCCTTAAGTACAATTAAGCACCCTCTTTGGATTCCTTTTTTCCCTGTCTTTCACTGGTCACTGGCTACAGTGATCCCTCACTAAATCGCGCTTCGCCTTTCGCGGCTTCACTCTATCGCGGATTTTATATGTAAGCATATTTAAATATATATCGCGGATTTTTTGCTGGTTTGCGGATTTCTGCGGACAATGGGTCTTTTAATTTCTGGTACATGCTTCCTCAGTTGGTTTGCCCAGTTGATTTCATACAAGGGACGCTATTGGCAGATGGCTGAGAAGCTACCCAACTTACTTTTCTTTCTCTCTCTCTTGCGCTGACTATCTGTGATCCAGACGTAGGGGGTGTGAGCAGGGGGGCTGTTCGCACACCTAGACTATACGACGCTCGTCTAAAAATGCTGAAAGATTATCTTCACGTTGCTACCTTCTGTGTGCAGCTTTTAAGTATGCTGCACGGTGCTTCGCATACTTAAAAGCTCAAAGGGCACGTATTGATTTTTGACTCTGTCTCTCTCTCTCTCTCTCCCTGCTCCTGACGGAGGGGGTGTGAGCTGCCGCCTTCAACAGCTTTGTACCGGCGGTGCTTCGCATACTTAAGAGCCAAACAGCCCTATTGATTTGTTTGCTTTACTCTCTGTTTCCTTTGAAGAGGAAGATATGTTTGCATTCTTTTAATTGTGAGACTGAACTGTCATCTCTGTCTTGTCATGGAGCACAGTTTAAACTTTTGAAAAAGAGACAAATGTTTGTTTGCAGTGTTTGAATAACATTCCTGTCTCTCTACAACCTCCTGTGTTTCTGCGCAAATCTGTGACCCAAGCATGACAATATAAAAATAACCATATAAACATATGGTTTCTACTTCGCGGATTTTCTTATTTCGCGGGTGGCTCTGGAACGCAACCCCCGCGATGGAGGAGGGATTACTGTACTCCAATCCTCCAGCAAGCTTTGTCCACCTTCCACCCAACTCTGGCTCGTCAATGTGAAGCAGGTAGCTCCTTTTATCTAATCCCAGAGAGTGCTTCTGGTGACATTACGCTGCATTACGCTGAGGTTGGAGCCCTACAGAGTATGAAATCCCAAATCCCACAGCTCCCCGTTGTGGCCCCCATAAGACCTAACAAGGCCATCCCCCAGGCCTGCAATACCTGGTATGCCTTGTGGGCGCCCATGTGGGAGTTTAAGCCTGGGCTCACTGCCATCTAGTGTCCTGGGGAAGGCCTCTGTAAGTTGTCTCCCCTGTCTTTCCAGCTCAAGTGTGTCCTTGCCGGGTGAGAACATGGGTTGTCCCTCACAACAGATAAATAAATATATACATATGCAAACTATGGTCTGAACACACACCAGTGTGACCAAAAAAAAGAAGACGATAAAACAGAAAGAAAACTTCTAACTTGGCAGTTACAAATCATGGTGCAGCTCATCAGGAAATTTAAATTAATTT
This sequence comes from Erpetoichthys calabaricus, assembly GCF_900747795.2. Lineage (NCBI taxonomy): Eukaryota > Metazoa > Chordata > Cladistia > Polypteriformes > Polypteridae > Erpetoichthys > Erpetoichthys calabaricus. Next base: position 63,260,328 of record NC_041410.2, on the reverse strand, counting down.
TAAATCCAGTTGTTTGATTTCTACTGGCTACTATCACTGACAAGCCAGAAGCCAGAAAGCATCTAATCTTAATCAAGACTGGTAACTAGTAAAACAAGTTCAGAAACAAAACGATTAACAGGGAGATTTGGTAAAGGATATAAATAGGTCCATGGAAAAAATAAACACATATCTTTTGTAACTCATGCCACATATTCCACATGTCCAATATCTATTTGTTGGTCAAAACATGCAAAATATAGACATTTTTGTTAAGTTATTATTATTAGCAGTTACAGTGGAACCTCGGTTCACGACCATAATTCATTCCAAAACTCTGGTCGTAAACCGATTTGGTCATGAATCGAAGCGATTTCCCCCATAGGATTGTATGTAAATACAATTAATCTGTTCCAGACCATACAAACTTTATGTAAATATATATTTTTTTAAGTTTTTAAGCACAAATAAAGTTAATTAAACCAAAGAATGCACAGCATAATAGTAAACTAAATGTAAAAACATTGAACAACACTGAGAAAACCTTGAACAACAGAGAAAACTAACATTGTAAGAGTTTGCACTATACTGTAGCCATATGACCCGATCGCTGTAAACACTCTTTTAAATGAGTTTTAAGCACAGGGGAAAAAAAGGAACATTTGAACAAATCCGAACTTTATTTAAAAACCAACCATAAACCACCAAGAAAGTAACATTGCAGGAGTTCACACTAATAGCCTTACAACCTGATCGCTGTGTAAACTTTATTTTTGATGAGTTTTAAGCGCAGGGAAAAAATGAACATTTGAACAAATCCGAACTTTATTTAAAAACCGACCATAAACCACCAAGAAAGTAACATTGCAGGAGTTCACGCTAATAGCCTTACAACCCGATCACTGTGTAAACTTTTTTTTAATGAGTTTTAAGCACAGGGAAAAAAATGAACATTTGAAAAATCAGAAATTTAATAAACAACCAAGAAAAGTAACATTGCAACAATTCATGCTATTAGCCGAAAAATGAACATTTGAAAAATCTGTAATACAAAAACTAACCATAAACCACCAAGAAAACTAACTTTGCATGAGTCGAGTTCTGGCATGAAGTGAGGAGGAACTGGGTGGAGAACAATTTGGTCTTGTCGCAGTTGAAGACTTGTTGCGGGATGTAGCCTTCGTCCTCCACTAATTTTGTGAAATTTTTCACAAATTCTTTTGCAGCTTCAGCATCGGAACTAGCAGCCTCTCCATGCCTTACCACACTATGAATGCCACTTCTCTTGCGAAACTTTTCAAACCATCCTCTACTGGCTTTAAATTCCTCACTTTCGCCACTCATAGAAGGATAGTTTTGCAGCAAATCGCCATGAATCTTCCTGGCTTTCTCGCATAACATTGCCTTGCTTATGCTATCCCCTGCAAGTTGCTTCTCGTTCAGCCACACTAGCAACAGTTTTTCCACCTCTTCAAGCACTTGAGGCCTCTGCCTGGTTAACACTGTAACTCCTTTTGCAACATCAGCTGCTTTAATAGATTCTTTCTGCTTTAGAATTGTCGAAATCGTAGATTTTGACTTCTTGTACTCGGCGGCAAGATCAGTAACACGAACGCCACACTCATACTTTTCAATAATTTCTTTCTTTACTTCAATTTCAATTTTCTGCAAAACTTTCTTCTCACCACTCTTCACTTGCTTAGAAGCCATGGTTAACTGCAAAAGCACACAAAATACTGTAGAGCACAAAGAGTTTACAGGTAAAGCACGCACGTCTGACTGAGAACAATGAACAGGGAGAGGCTGAACACGTGCTTAAATACAGTAATCGGCGCGTACGAACCAGAAGGGAAATTAAATAGAGCACAAAGAGTTCACAGCGAAAGCACGCACGCACGTGCAAGCATGCACATCTGACTGATAACAATGCAACACGTGCGGAAATCATCGGCACGCACAAACCGAAAGGGAAACTGACTTGTTCGTATACCGAGTGTGTGGTCGTGAACCAAGGCAAAAGTTTGACGAACTTTTTGGTGGCAAACTGATTTGTATGTGTACCGAGACGTTCGTGAACCGAGGTTCCACTGTACTTCCTGAAAGCTCTACATTGAATGTAAACAACAATGATGTCCTTCCCACAATGCTGTGCATCTGAATTGAAGATCTGCCTCTCCTATCATTTATTGGTCAGGAATAATCCCATTTATGAGAATTTCATTTAAGTACTTACTCCATAAAAACAAAGGATTAAAGATTTTTCTCACCCATCACTACAAACTAAATGGTATATGCAACATTTCTAAAAGAAAATTATATTTTTTGAGTGGAGTATTCCATTAATGTGGCTTTTTTTACACTGATCAACAGAAAAGCACTCTTTAATGTCAAAGTGAAAATAGTTCACTACAAAATGTCCTAAATTAATTACAAATAGAAAACAGAAGATAATTGAATGCATAAATATTTGCCCTCTTCATGGTAGTATTTAGTAGATGCATCTTTGGCAGCCATGACAGCTATGAATCTGTGTGTACCAATCTCTATGTGGCATTTTTAAACTTTCTTCTTTGAAGAACTGCTCAAGCTCTGTTAGGCTACATGAAGATCGTGAATAAACAGCTCTTTTTCAAGTTCGGCCATAATTTTCCAACTCTGCTGCTCCAAGGCATTAAAATTGTTGCCATTCCTGTGTAGCTTTGTCTTTTATACTTGAGGTTATTGTCAAGCTGGAAGACAAATCTTCTACCAATGTCCAGTTTTCTTTCAGTCCTCCAGGATCTCCCCATATTCTGCTGCATTCATTTTACCCTCACAAGCCTTCCAGGGTCTGCAGCAGATGAGCATCTCCACTGTATAAGGCTGCCATCACTGTGCTTCACATTTTGATAATGCGCAGTGTTCAAACAATGAATTTCATCTGATAACTGAAAAGCTCAATTTTGGTCTCATCAAACTTTTTTCCATCTGACATCTGACCCCATGTGCCTTCTGGCAAACTCTAGCTGAGATGACATGTATGTTATTTCTATTTGCCAATCTCCATAAAGCTGTGACTGGTGAAGTCCCTGGGGAACAGTTCTTGTCTGCACAGTCTCCCCAATCTAATCCACTGTAGCTTGTCACTCCTTCTGACTTATCAGAGGTCTCTTAGTGTCCACCCTCATTAGTCTTCTTCTTGCATGATCATTGATTGGATGGCTGAATGTACTAAACTAACGTTTTTATAGTGCCATTCTGCATCACATGTCTTCCTAAAACTTCAACTTTAAGTTTTTTTGCAACATACTTTCCTACAATGATGGATTGAATGCAGAACCCAGATGTCTATCATCATCAAATTCTTTCACGTGAAGCATAAAGGCCAAAAGGACTGATTTAGATCATTTAGGTTAGGTAGAATGCCCAGTGGGGGTTGCATGGTTTCTTGGCCTTGAAACTCTTGCAAATTTAGTTTTTATTTTCCTCCAGCCCATCTAGAGTTTTTTTTGTTTTGCTTTTTCCATCCTCCCAGCCATCTGACCTTACTTTACTCTTTGTTACTTAGCATTGTCTAATTTCATTTTTGTTCCATATAAACTTTTTGTCTTGTAAAGCACTTTGAACTACGCCATTTGTTTGAAAATGTGCTATATAAATACATGTTGTTGTTGTTTTCTTTTTATTATTGGCACATGCCTTGCTTTAATGACATATGGCCTACTTTCCAAATTGTCACCACCAGACCTTAGTGTCAGCAATTGAGAATTCTTTTTAGTAAGCCTCTGATGATAAAGAATACACCTATCCATCCGTTTTCTAAACTTACTTATCCAGAGAAGGGTCACAGGAACTGATTACAAGCAAGCATCTGGCACAAGGTAAGAGGCACCCCTGGATAGGGCACCAACCCATTGCAAAGTGAGCACACATACACATCCGAATGTAATTTAGCATCACCAGCCGACCTAACCTTCATGTCTCTGGGCTATGGGAAGAAACTCCCTCGGACACAGGGACAATACACAAACTCCATGCAAGGACCACCCAGGACTTGAGACCCATGTCTTGTTGGAAGTACCACTGCTCCACCCATAAAGAATACATAACAATATGATTTTAATATTCATGAAAACTCTTAATATAAAGTCAAATAATGTATAGATTTTTACACAAATATAGAAACAGAAAGAGAGATGACAGAATTCAATGCCAGTCCCTTGCAAAGCTCACACCAACACTGGATTAATGCAGAGTGGCCAATCCAAAAGTGCATCAAAGTAAAATGGATCACCCAGAGACAAGCCAAGTGAAGACAGACGGCATCATAAACTTGGATTAAAGTGGTTTAATGTGGCAGTGATATACACTGTGCCACTTTACAAATGCCCAATTTTTATGCATTATACCTTTGAGAAAAATCCTTTATCATGCTATGAAAAGACCACTAGGCTTTGGCTTGTTTCAGGCCATGACCTGCAGGCCCCCTTCCCTCTTTCATTACAGGATGTTTTCCACAAGGCACACAATAAATCAGGTTTTACGATAGGTAGGGTCCCCAGTATGATTTGAATACATTCACAGGAACCTTAATGTGCCTGTATTGCTGGAGAGTCAGTTATGTGTGATATGGCAGCTCCTGCTATGGCAGAAATTGAAGCGGACATTTGATCCAGATTGCGAAGGAAGCCACAGACACGATCTTCTGAAAGGGTCAAATGAGAATCATGTTTAATGACCTGAGGAAAAGATAAAGTGTTAAAGAGGTAGGGAGTGGGATAGTGGGACATGGTTTTCATTTCTTGTACTGTTTTCTAAATGATTATTGCGGGGTCTGGCTTCACAGAGAGATCTGTTGAAAACATGAGAAGGAAATCCTCTGCTAATAAAAAAGAGCAACCTGAGTGCTTCACTGGGTTAAGTATGTTTCATTACTATGAAGAAAATGAAGAATGTGAGTGTGCTAATGATGGAAAGAGTTGTACTGAAAATAGGTCACCAGGTTTGAAAGTCGAGAAATGGTAATGTGGTGGAAAACACGTTGATAGTAACCCCAAGAGTTGGCAGGTTAAACCCTGAAACTAACTTCAGAAGCAGGATATAGAACCAAAAGAATATTCAATCTATCCGATGAACAACTCAAAAAGATATGGTGTTGTTAGCTTCCATTTTGGTACCTAGACATTCTGCTGTGACCCAGGAAGCCAGAAATCTCCTGAAACCAACATACAACACTATGGGGTGTGGCTTTTAGTGCCCTGTTGAACCAGGATGTGGTGCTTCATGGGGAGTCTTTTAATTATTCATGCATCTAAGCACATTTTTTGCATATTTTTGAGTTGTGTGATAAAATATTATTAGAATACACACCATATCCTGGAGGGATAACAATCATAATCTTGGAACTACTGGCACAATATTAAAAACAAGCTGCAACCTGCCTCAATTTCAAGTTTTTGTTCAAAAAGTCCGCAAGGAACTATAAAGGACATTTGAAGGCAACTTATAACCCAAATACATTTGTGCTCTCTCTAATTTTCTTGTTTATTTAACTATATACAATACAATACAATACAATACAGTTTATTTTTGTATAGCCCAAAATCACACAGGAAGTGCCGCAATGGGCTTTAACAAGCCCTGCCTCTTGACAGCCCCCCAGCCTTGACTCTCTAAGATATATATATATATATATATATATATATATATATATATATATATATATATATATATATATATATATATATATATATATATCTGTACATTCTTTCTTTATTTTTATCTAAATAACTGGGTGGCTCCACCCTCTGCTCACTTCACTCTCCAATCCCCAGGGGAGAGTGCTGGGTGCTTCTCCATTAGAGAAAGCGATTGTATTTAAAGAGGTGGTATAAAGAAGAGCATGCAAGGTGCGGGAGGAAGACGGTTTGGTCCTTAGTTATTATAGATAGAAATTCAATCACTTGAGTATTTCATTACAACTGTCCATTTTAAATACCAATGAATAATAAAATGTAGTAAAAAGTAAAAGTAAAAAAAGTAGAAGTAAAAAAGTAAAACATTATAAAATTTAATAAAAAGTAAATACAAAAATTAAATTACATTAACGCCTCATCAAAAGCAATATTTTGAATTACTTTATCCTCTAACTTGCATTTTATAAACATTCCTTTTTTGCATTTCTGTTTGCATATTGTTCGGGATATTTTTCTCTTTTTCATTTATTGGACGATTCTCTTTGTTCTTGATGTTTGATTGTTCATTTTCTTTTTTTCAACGTTCATTTATTAGCTCTTGCCGCTCTTTTTCTACCATGATCTAAAATTCAACATTCTTGAACAGATAATTTGCTTTTCTGCCTTGCCATTATAAGTGACTGCATTTAAGGGCGAGTTAGCACTGAGAATGTCACGGGGTGGGACAGAGAGAGGATATGCGCAGTAGGAGTAATGATTTGACAAGCGGCGTGGAGGGGAGTGGTCAAGGCTGAATAACACAGACATGACAGAAAACCTTTTTAATGTAATAGAGAGATTTGTGATACTCTTAGTTTAAACTGATCAAACAATTTACAGTTTAATAGTTAAAGAGCTGGGGCATCATGCGTAACGCCGTGCGTAGAATTCGCACTATAACATAACGTAAGCACAAAAGCAGAAATATGCTTATGCACAAAAATATCCAGATGCATAAATCTGTGCAAACTCCAACTTCCACGTTCTTCTGCTCCATAAATCTCGGTCAGCGTGAAAAGTAACGCACATGCACACGCCTTCTGTCCCACCCCAACTCCCCCCAGAATTACACCTCTTTGAATATGCAAATCAATATAAATAGCCCTTAATCTCAGCCTTCTGTGAAAAGGCAATGGCAAAAGCAAGAGGGAAAGCAGAAGAATTTCAGCTAATACCAAGTGGAGGCAAGGAAAAACTTACTGTTTGTTGCTTTAAACAGTGGTATAAACAACAAAAGGAAGTTGATCGAGTGACATAGCGTCTCGGAGAAACTCGAAAGCTCACGTTCACAAAGTTACACAGTGCCTGAAATAAAAAAGAAGTTGTCACATATCAAAGTCACCGTGAAAAGGCAAGTCGTAACCCACCATCTGAGTGTCATATGAAAGCTTATTAGGGTACAGAGAAAAAAAAAAGCACACAGTGGGGAAAAAGCATGAAATGACAACTTTAATCTGTAAATTTCCACTTTAATCACGTAGTTTATTTTGTCATTAAAGTAGAACATCATAAACTTCATCTTAAAATCTTTTAATTTACTAGTTTCTCAATCCCATCGTAACTAAAGTAGCACATTAAATGCTTTGTTTTGTATTTGATCTTCTATGTGCTCTATATGTGTGAATCACTATGTGCTTCCGGGCTTTCTCTTCCTCCGACAGGACACAGAATCCATTACATTCATGACATTACAGCTCTCTGAATAATTAAAATACTGAGATGTATACGTAATATCATTTTCATGATGATAGAAGTTAAAGTGTGTTATTAAACATGGGAACACGGTGGCGCAGTGATTGTTCATGTCTCACGCAAGATGCTTGCTGCACCATGCGCGACCGTCGATGAAATACTTTATTGTAGCAGTACTGTCTCTTTCAAACGTACTAACCTCCAATTCCTGTCCTTACTTTTCTTTCTCCAAATACCCAATCACCACACAATCAGCTCTGTAATAGACATTAAACCATCTGTAAGCTTAGAATGCCAATTCTTCAAAACATTGAAATATCTTCGTAGTACATGTTTAATTATTCTATCCATCTATCCTTACAGTGTCGTGTCAGCACCAGCAAGAATACAGGAACAATCTGTGAAAGGAGCTCTAGCTCCTCGCTAGAGCTGCGGCACCGTGTCCTCACATGTTTAATTATTAACAATATAGATTATTTAAATGAAGTTAAAGTTTTATCTGTATAATATAATAAACATATTTTTCTGCATTTCATCTTAAAAATGATATTGTCATCATATATAAATACGCGCTTTATAAAGTGGCTTAGATTGTGCAATATTTTAACTGTATCGCAATTTTACAAAGAGGTAATTGTACTTATAAGTACAAACAGTTCTACAAGGAGCACTTGATGGACTGATTGAGTGCGTTTAGAGTTCTTGGGATGAAACTGTTTCTGAACTGCGAGGTCAGTACAGGAAAGGCTCTGAAGCGTTTGCCGTATGGGAGCAGTCAATGGACAGCATGGCTGAGGCAGCGTGTGCTTGATGCTGTATACCGATAATTCTCTTTCCAATCAGCTGCTGTACAGCTGTGATTCACACTCAGATACAGTGATATAAATACTTAGAGTGGTGCAGTGAGAGTAATATGGAAAAAGATGATCCGCTGTGACAACCCCTAACCGGAGCAGCTGAAAGAAGAAGAAGGTGCAGTGAGAGTAACAATGCTAAAGCAGTATTTGGAATAGTTTGACCATTCTGTGGACCATTATATTCCATCCATCCATCCATCCATTGTCTTCCGCTTATCCGAGGTCGGGTCGCGGGGGCAGCAGCTTGAGCAGAGATGCCCAGACTTCCTTCTCCCCGGCCACTTCTTCTAGCTCTTCCGGGAGAATCCCAAGGCGTTCCCAGGCCAGTCGAGAGACATAGTCCCTCCAACGTGTCCTGGGTCTTCCCCGGGGCCTCCTCCCGGTTAGACGTGCCCGGAACACCTCACCAGGGAGGCGTCCAGGAGGCATCCTGATCAGATGCCCGAGCCACCTCATCTGACTCCTCTCGATGCGGAGGAGCAGTGGCTCTACTCTGAGCCCCTCCCGGATGACTGAGCTTCTCACCCTATCTTTAAGGGAAAGCCCAGACACCCTGCGGAGGAAACTCATTTCAGCCGCTTGTATTCGCGATCTCGTTCTTTCGGTCACTACCCATAGCTCATGACCATAGGTGAGGGTAGGAACATAGATCGACTGGTAAATTGAGAGCTTCGCCTTGTGGCTCAGCTCCTTTTTCACCACGACAGACCGATGCAGAGCCCGCATCACTGTGGACGCCTCACCGATCCGCCTGTCGATCTCACGCTCCATTCTTCCCTCACTCGTGAACAAGACCTCGAGATACTTGAACTCCTCCACTTGGGGTAGGATCTCGCTACCAACCCTAAGAGGGCACTCCACCCTTTTCCGGCTGAGGACCATGGTCTCGGATTTGGAGGTGCTGATTCTCATCCCAGCCGCTTCACACTCGGCTGCGAACCGATCCAGAGAGAGCTGAAGATCACGGCCTGATGAAGCAAACAGGACAACATCATCTGCAAAAAGCAGTGACCCAATCCTGAGCCCACCAAACCGGACCCCCTCAACGCCCTGGCTGCGCCTAGAAATTCTGTCCATAAAAGTTATGAACAGAATCGGTGACAAAGGGCAGCCCTGGCGGAGTCCAACTCTCACTGGAAACGGGTTCGACTTACTGCCGGCAATGCGGACCAAGCTCTGGCACCGATCGTACAGGGACCGAACAGCCCTTATCAAGGGGGCCGGTACCCCATACTCTCAGAGTACCCCCCACAGGATTCCCCAAGGGACACGGTCGAATGCCTTTTCCAAGTCCACAAAACACATGTAGACTGGTTGGGCAAACTCCCATGCACCCTCCAGGACCCTGCTAAGGGTACAGAGCTGGTCCACTGTTCCGCGACCAGGACGAAAACCACACTGTTCCTCCTGAATCCGAGGCTCGACTATCCGACGGACCCTCCTCTCCAGGACCCCTGAATAGACTTTTCCAGGGAGGCTGAGGAGTGTGATCCCTCTGTAGTTGGAACACACCCTCCGATCCCCCTTCTTAAAGAGGGGGACCACCACCCCGGTCTGCCAATCCAGAGGCACTGTCCCTGATGTCTATGCGATGTTGCAGAGGCGTGTCAACCAAGACAGTCCTACAACATCCAGAGCCTTGAGGAATTCCGGGTGTATCTCATCCACCCCCGGGGCCCTGCCACCAAGGAGTTTTTTGACCACTTCGGTGACCTCAGTCCCAGAGATGGGGGAGCCCACCTCTGAGTCCCCAGGCTCTGCTTCCTCATTGGAAGGCATGTTAATGGGATTGAGGAGGTCTTCGAAGTACTCCCCCCACCGACCCACAACGTCCCGAGTCAAGGTCAGCAGCGCACCATCCCCACCATATACAGTGTTGACACTGCACTGCTTCCCCTTCCCGAGACGCCGGATGGTGGACCAGAATCTCCTCGAAGCCGTCCGAAAGTCGTTCTCCATGGCCTCCCCAAACTCTTCCCACGCCCGAGTTTTTGCCTCAGCAACCACCAAAGCCGCATTCCGCTTGGCCTGCCGGTACCTATCAGCTGCCTCCAGGGTCCCACAGGACAAAAGGGACCGGTAGGACTCCTTCTTCAGCTTGACGGCATCCTTCACCGCCGGTGTCCACAACCACAAAGTCGATCATCGAACTGAGGCCTAGGGTGTCCTGGTGCCAAGTGCACATATGAACACCCCTATGCTTGAACATGGTGTTCGTTATGGACAATCCGTGACGAGCACAGAAGTCCAAAAACAAAACACCACTCGGGTTCAGATCGGGGGGGCCATTCCTCCCAATCACGCCCTTCCAGGTCTCACTGTCATTGCCCACGTGAGCATTGAAGTCTCCCAGCAGAACGAGGGAGTCCCCAGATGGTATGCCCTCTAGCACCCCCTCCAGGGACTCCAAAAAGGGTGGGTACTCCGAACTACTGTTCGGTACATACGCACAAACAACAGTTAGGACCCGTCCCCCCACCCGAAGGCGAAGGGAGGCTACCCTCTCGTCCACCGGGGTAAACCCCAATGTACAGGCTCCAAGTCGGGGGGCAATAAGTATACCCACACCCGCTCTGCGCCTCTCACCGAGGGCAACTCCAGAGTGGTACAGAGTCCAGCCCCTCTCAAGGAGATTGGTTCCAGAGTCCAAGCTGTGCGTCGAGGTGAGTCCGACTATATCTAGCTGGAACCTCTCAACTTCGCGCACTAGCTCAGGCTCCTTCCCCTTCAGAGAGGTGACATTCCACGTCCCAAGAGCCAGCTTCTGTAGCCGAGGATCGGACCGCCAAGGTCCCCGCCTTCGGCCACCACCCAACTCACACTGCACCCGACCTCCTTGACCCCTCCCATAGGTGGTGAGCCCATGGGAAGGGGGACCCACGTTGCCTCTTCGGGCTGTGCCCAGCCGAGCCCCATGGGTGCAGGCCTGGCCACCAGGCGCTCGCCATCGAGCCCCACCTCCAGGCCTGGCTCCAGAGTGGGGCCCCAGTGACCCGCGTCTGGGCAAGGGAAAACGCCGTCCAAAATTGTTTTCCATCATAGGAGGTTTGTTTTAACCGCTCTTTGTCTCATCCCTCACCTAGGACCAGTTTGCCTTGGGTGGCCCTACCAGGGGCATAAAGCCCCGGACAACAGAGCTCCTAGGATCACTGGGACACGCAAACCCCTCCACCACGATAAGGTGGCGATTAAAGGAGGGGACCATTATATTATTACAGGTTAATTACAATCAGATGCATTAAACTAATAATCAATATGCGGTTAATTTCAGTGTATTTATAAAGCCTCGTCAGGGATATGGATCTAAAAAAGAAAGGGTAAGCACATAGGAACAGTAGCACTGCTTTGACGCTAGGTGCCGCCAGTCTGCAAAACCAAGCGGAGAACTTGCGTACGACAGGGTGTGAGCTACCATGGAAATGTGCGTGGCTTTACGCCAAGTTTAGGTTTTATACATCGCGATTTGAACGTGGAAACGTTCTTACGCAACATTTTTGTGCGTACGCACTGTTTATACATGATGCCCCTAATGTTTTGGATTAGGAGTCCCAAAGTACATAAATCCCAAAAATGCCCACTAGAGGACATATACCTCCAAACCCCAGCTAGCTACCCCAGCTAGATATAAGGGCAACACAGAACTTTTATAAAAAATTAAAAGGTTTATTTTCCACAAAAATGCTGTCTCACTATGTAGCACCGAAGATCAAAAAAGGCATAGCAGGGCCATCTTACCAGCATCATAGGCGCTAGGATCCCTAATTTGATAGCAAAACAGAAATATATAAATGACATCAGAAACATTGCAAGCCCCTATGTTCCTGGGGTCCCTGGCCAGTGCCCTTTGTGCCCATATGTTAAGACAGCCCTGTAATGGAATTGCTAGCAAGGCAATTCAAGGCAAGCAAAGTCCCGATACAATTATCCAGAACAAAGTCAAAATACGGAGTACATGTTCAAAAATCCAGTAAACACATAAGTATAGCAAAAACCCTCAGCACGTTAGAAGTGAACTGCCAGGATCTACAGAATACCCTCAGGATTTATAGGGTGGAGGGCAGTTCCTGGCGGTGATTGGCAGTTGGACCAGTCCACAAAACACATGGAACTTAACACAGGCAGCTTGTATACACAGACAAAACCAAACATAAAGGAAAATGCACATAATTGACATAAAAAGAATCAAAAGGGATCAAAACAGACATCAAACATGAATTTGAGCCTCAGCCAGGTAAAAGAACCATGACTGAGACATGACAGCTAGAGACAGCAAGAGATTAAAAATTTGAGGATCAAAGTTTGTAGGCAGAGCCATCCGTCACCAGGATAGGCAGTCAATTTACATTAACTTATTTGGTTGACCCCTTCATCCAAGATAACTTACAACATTTATGATACAATTAGTTACATTTCTTCTGGTTTTTCCAATTGGAGCACAGGCAGGTCAAGTGACTTGCTCAGAGTCACACAGTGTCAGTAGTAGGATTTGAACTGACATCCTAAGAGTGTGAGGTTCAAAGCCTTAACCACTACAACACACCAGTCACATCTATGTGTGTGAAGTCTGGGTTGCCTGCTGCTGGCATACTCCCTTGAACCCGGGACACTGATAGTCATGAAACTGAGCTGGACTGGGCAATGAGGACACACACACACACATACACACTTACACACACACACACACACACACACACACGCACATGTACACACACACAGAGCAAGGGTAGGTACTAAAGTGCTCTGTGCTTTTATTCACAAACAAGTGTTCAAACAAATCAAATAAAGTGAAGTTCAGTCTTCAATAAATAAATGAATAATCCTTGAAAAGATCAAGTGTCATATTGGAGGTGAGGTAGATAGCCCAGACACAGACAGACGGACATCACTTTAAGTTCCCAACACACGTTTATTTACACTATATACAATGTCAATTAAGTGCACAACCCAGTGCCGCAGCACCAATCACCCCAACAGTCCAGGCCTCTGTCCACAATATGCCTTCAGGCCTCCTCCTTCTCTCCTCTATCTCTCTCACTCTTAGACCTCGTCCTCTTCCACCCGACTCCAGCCTTGATTGAAGGGAGGCGGCCCCTTTTATAGTCACCCGGATGTGCTCCAGGTGGTTCCTGGCAATCTTCCGCTGACACGCCCCTGTGTGGCGGAAGTGCCAGCTGTCTCTCCGGAAGCACTCCGGGTGTCTCTTTTCTTCTTCCCCCCAGCACTTCCTGGTGTGGCGAAAGTGCTGGGATCCCAAATCCTCCTGGCATGGGAACGCCCCCTGGCGGTGACCACGGGCCCCTACAGGGTTGAGCTTCCAAGCCCTGTACCCGTGGGCCCCCAATATAACCAGGGTGGTCGCCCCCTCGTGATCCGGAGGAGGCATGAGCCCTCCTCCTGTCCTCCTGGGCGTCCCGGCTGGGTACCTCCCCCAGCCGCATGCCACAGAGGTTAAAATGCAAATAAATATTCTAAAAATTAGGTTAAGATAAGAATGTTAAAAACAGAGTCAGGATCAGTCCTTGAAAAGAATTGCAAGCCTTAGTTCATACTGTGAATTCTTATATGAGAAACTGACAGCAATAGTCTAATTTACAAAAAGAGATGATAAAATGTCGCTTCTTAGCTGATGATGCTGGGTTGCTTATTCTATGCTCAAAGACATTTTCACATTGAGCATACACAGGTATCTTGTATAGCAAGTGCATTGGCCCAGGACCAGCCCATGAAGTTCATAATCCCAGGACATCTGATTGGTTAGATCTTGCATCTGTTTTGGTAATTAAATGTAGTGTAGCTGATGAACAGTTGGCAAGTTGCTTGTGTTAAACAAAATCTACATTAGACAAATGTCCGCATAACTTACTGCACTATGAAATTAGTCATGTTTTGGGAATGCATACAATATTTTACAGTAGTTATTTCAAGTCAAGTCAAATGATTTTATTGTCATGCCATCCATACACAGTATTGCAGCATGTTGTGGCATAAATTAACATGCAACAGGGCCAAAAAGCAATATATACATAAACACAGGACAAATGCCAAACAGGTAAGACCTACACTATACTATCAATAAATATTTTTTTCACATTTGCCTGAAAATCATGTCTGAAATTTGGGAGAAAGTAAAGATTTTTAAGAATATGTTGGGGCACCTAAATTGGGGCTGATATTCAATTCAATTCAGTGTCTCTTTATACAGCAATTTTCAATGAGTGCAGGCACAGAGTGCTGTAACAAGTTCACAAGTAAATTGCAGTTAAACCATTACAAATGACTAATTACATAATGCCTACACATAAAGACATACTATTGCAGGAGATAAAGAACATCTGGTCATCCTACAAATGACCTCTTCATAAAAAACTACTCTTAAAGATGAAAGACTTGAGGATGAGAAGAGATTGTGTCACACTGTGAAACTGTGTGGGAGGGTAACGAATCTGATGTTTGTTAGAAGCATGGTGGCACAGTGGTAGAGCTGCTGCCTCGATCAGTGTTTGTGTCTCAGGTCCTCCCTGCATGGGGATTGCATGTTCTCCCCATGTCTGTATGGGTTTCCTCCATGTATTCCAGTTCCTCGCACCGTCCAAAACCATGCAGGTTATGTGAATTGGCAACGCTAAATTGGCTCTGGTGAGTGTGTGTGTGTTCACCCTGCGACAGACTGTCAACCTGTCCGGGGTTTGTTCCCACCTTGTGCCTTATGCTTGCTGGGCTAGGTTCTAGTAGCCCTCCTGACCCTGGTCTGAAATAGGCAGGTTAGAAAATGATATGTCTGAGAGTGCGGTCAGCAAATGGCAGTGCACAGAAAAGTGGTGTCCTCAGTTAAAATGACTTAAGCCTGAAACTGAAAGCTGTCAATCTTAAGAAGAACATGCTTAGATATGTATTTATTTTTAAGTGGAAGCTTTTATTAAGCTGTTGAAAAAAACAACATGAAAAATAAGTTATGGGACACTTGCAAATAGAAGCAATAGGGTGTGAATTTTGGTAAATAGGTTAACTTACAAATCTATTTGTTTTCAACAAATGAAATAATTAGCAAAAGCAGGTGATTTTATTGCTAAGGAAATTAAAAATCTTGGATATAAACATCATATGGTATTTTTCAGGGGTCGTATGTGAGGGTATATAAATAAATATACAGACCTCTTTGAAACATTTAACTGCATTAAGGTCTTTATTCAAGACCACCTCTGTTATCTCTTTCTCTAGAGAGTGCTTGTAGCTCACTTTTATGAAGGCTGGACCTAATTTTATTGAGATGAAATACATTATTACTATGAAATATTGAAATGATTCAAAATAACAAGCTGGTGGGGATCAGAATCTATTTAGGATCAATAAAGGTCACAGTGCCACTGACAGTGTCTATTGGTAGTAGCACAGTGGTCTCTGTTGAAAGTAGGTGGTGAGGTGAAAAAAAGTTACCCTCGCAACTGATGTGGCCTTTCGAAAAGAAAGGCAAAAGGTTATATTAGAGTAAGGGAGCAGGGTAATGAGGATGTAGAAGAAGAGCAGGCAGGACAGTTTATGCATGCACAGACTGGCAAAGTAACAGTATGGAAAAGTCAGGCTCAAAGTCAGAAAAAAAAATTCAAACTAAAGTTAATAAAAACAAACTAGTTTTTTTCTTGCAAAACATCTTCTTTCTGGAAAATAAAATTTGAACAAGTATAGGCCATGCAGCTCAGCAGCAAGCAGCCATACCACCTGTACTTCAGAACAGGCCATCCACCTGAAGCTAAGCATGTTTGGGCCCAGCCAGTACTTGAATGGCACACCATCTAAGAAAAGCTTGGGTTGCTGCTGGAATTGGTGTTGGTGAGACCAGAAGGGGGCGATTACCCGGTGGTCTGAATGTGGACCTCAATGCCCCAGCACAGTGATGGGGACAACATACTGTAAAAATGGAGCTGTCCTATTGGATGAGATGTAAAATCGAGGTCCTAACTCTCTTTGGACATAAAAGATTCTGGCATCCTTTGTAAAGTGTATCACTTACCCCAATGCCCTGGCTAAATTGCCCTCCTCAGTCAAGGTCATTCTGGCCTCATAATCATCCCCCGTCTCTAACTGGCTAACCATTTCACCACGTAATATCTCATATGTGGTGAGTGTACAGGCGCAGTAATGACTGCTGTTGCATCACCTACATTAGTGGTGGTTGAATTGACTCCCCACTGACTATGCAAAAGCACTTTAAGTAGTGAGAAAACTGCAATACAAATATAAGGAATTATTATTATTAAATAAAGTTGCTGCTAAGACATCTTATGCCGGTGTGTACTTATTGTGATGCCATCTATTGCCACATAATCATGCTCCTCTGATGAAGCATGTGATCTTATGATCACAATAATACATTTTTTTACAAAAATGGAAACATAAATACAAAATGTCCAGAAAGGAAACCCAATAATAAAACAAACATCTAATGTGTTCCTAAGTACAGAACATGAGAACTTCTTTAAAATAAGATGACTTCCAAGACCATGTGATTGTGCCCCCTAGATGTCACATGCATGCACTTAAGATCAGCTTCCTAGCAATACATGGCACCATAACAAACAAATACTAAAATGGCAACATAATGGCAAACATTTAACTAAACCATAATAAAAAATAAAGAAAAATTAATAAAGAAGAAAAAAAGCAATAAAATATATAACACTAGCTAAATAAAGAGAAAACAGTAATTTTAGTGATTGGCAATAATGGATATAATGAGGTTATTAGAAACAAACTTGATGCATTAGGATTAAAAGTCAAGACGGAGGTAAAGAATTTAGGGGTAACTGTTGACTGTGACCTGAATTTTAAATCGCATATTAATCAGATCACTAGGACAGCATTTTTTCACTTAAGAAACATAGCAAAAGTTAGACCTCTTATATCATTGAAAGATGCCGAGAAATTAGTTCACGCTTTTGTTTTCAGTCGACTAGATTACTGTAACGCACTCCTCTCAGGACTACCCAAACAAGACATAAATCGTTTGCAACTAGTGCAGAAATCAGCTGCTAGAATCCTAACTAGGAAAAGAAAATCCGAGCACATTTCTCCAGTTTTGATGTCACTACACTGGTTACCTGTGTCATTCAGAATTGACTTTAAAATACTTCTTATGGTTTACAAAGCCTTAAATAATCTCGCTCCATCTTATACTGTATATCAGAATGTCTGACACCTCATATTCCAAATCGTAACCTTAGATCCTCAAATGAGTGTCTGCTTAGAATTCCAAGAGCTAAACTTAAAAGAAGTGGTGAGGTGACCTTCTGCTGCTATGCACCTAAAATCTGGAATAGCTTGCCAATAGGAATTTGCCAGGCTAATACAGTGGAACACTTTAAAAAACTGCTAAAAACACATTATTTTAACATGGCTTTCTCATAACTTCAATTTAGTTTAATCCTGATGCTCTGTATATTCAATTAATTATCATAACTATTCATGGTGGCTCTAAAATCCGTACTAACCCCTACTCTCTCTTCTGTTTCTTTTCCCCTTTTTCTGTGGTGTGCGACCTGTGCCACCACCACCTAATCAAAGCACCATGATGTTCCTACATTGATGGATTAAAAGCCAAAAGTCTACATGACCATCATCATCAAGTCCTTCCATGAGAATCCTAAAATACAAAGAGGACAGTTCATTTATGTTAGGTAGAATGCCCAGAGGGGGCTGGGGGGTCTCATGGTCTAGAACCCCTGCAGATTTTATTTTTTTTCTCTAGCCATCTGGAGTTATTTTGTTTTTTTCTGTCCTCCCTGGCCATCGGACCTTACTCTTATTCTATGTTAATTAGTGTTGTCTTATTTTAATTCTTACTTTGTCTTTTTTTCTCTTTTCTTCATCATGTAAAGCACTTTGAGCTACATTATTTGTATGAAAATGTGCTATATAAATAAATTTTGTTGTTGTTGTTGTGTGGTCTTTGGGATAAAACACAACCCAAAGATGCCCTAGCAGTTTTACTGTATTTGTGAACTTAGAGAAGCATCAGCTAACTCTTAAGAATTACCCAGTGCAGAGTACATAGACCCAGCTGCGCTTGCTGCCTCACTGGCTTTCGTAAGAAGACACTGGTGGTACCACATCTTAGCCGTATCACTGGCATATAAATCCTATTAATTTTTGTCGTTGTTACGTGGTGGCATTTGCTACACACAGGTCTTTTGTAGTGAGTGTGAGCAGAGAGGACGGTCCCATACACACACAGACCTTTGGTTTATGTATCTCTAATACTCATGCAAGCTGGGTTTATGCTGTTTCTGGAACTACAAAAAAGGTTTTTGCTCAAGGATAGTCAGCCCCTTACATTTAAATATAGCCCCTGACATCATACAGCAGGGAATGCACCAAGCATGAACATTCGCCTGTTTAAAGAAAATCAAACTCCTTTGTCATTTATGAAAATGCATGCAAAGCTCAAACATCTGACATTTAAATTCCTAAGGTAAGCAGATTGATTTTTTTAACATGTGAAGTCTTACAGCTTCTTGCTTACAGTACTCATTTTATGATGTCAGACGCTAATTTTAAAGTTGATTTGGTGATGGTGTTACATATACCAAGTGAACATTTTAGGGATGCTGTTGATTTAGTTGATGGTGTTACATGAAGCAAGTGCACATTTGAGCGATGCTGCTACACTCTTTGGAAATGGGGCTATTTCTGTACTTGAAAGGGAGTTGTCATAAGTGGTCAAGTAGGTACAAATATGACAGATCAAAGACAAAGCTTGCTGACAAAAGCAATACATTTAGAAGCTTCCCCTTGCCACTCACAGATTTCATCTTTGTTCTGGAAATGGACTGAATAGAAAAGGCACCCTATCATGGACAGGTGTAGAAAGCAGCCAAGTCATTTGGTGGTGAAATAGAAAATGCAACGAAATCCCTCTTCTGTCAGTGAATACCAGAAACCTCAGATCGATATAGAATAAAGTAATTATGCTTCAGCAGCAATCAAGAGAAAGAATAAGAAATAGTGTGTTATATTCTAGTCATACTGGTTAGTGAGGAAGAAAGTAAACAGTAGTTACAGTATTGATTTATTCCCATATGAAGAGAAATTACATCATTATTGATTGTGTGCGGACATCCACAATAGATCAATACTGTGATTCTTTAGGTTTGCAAAGTTATTTCAAAATGAGCCATTTAGTCCTGAGAATGAAGAGTTACACAAATAGGGCAGATGATCTCAAATTTAGATAGGTAATGTCTCCCAAATGTTAACCTCTGCTTCATCCTTCCCTCTGTAAACTACTATTTGTTATCTCAGTAACCAAGATTGTTTACTCTTGCTCTAAAATGGATTTTAAATGGCAGGCAATCAGGAGTGAACAGTTCTCAATGGGAATGACAATGTAGCTCATTATTTCCATTCTATCTTGATTTACCTGGCACAAAGAAATGTAAGTGTCTGTGTCATTGAACCTTAATAGTTTTAAAGTAACAGGGTGAAAAAATGTATGTTTTGATGCCCAATCAAGTCCTATCACAAACCCTAGCCATGGAAATGCTAATGGGTACTTTAAAATGTAGCCTGCAAAGACTTTCTATGCCTCTCAACCTGTACGAAGCCAGAGCAAGTTTTAATAATGACTTCATCCTCAGACTCCCAAAACTCCATGTGACAAAAAGCACCAGGAATAATAAACACATGGGAAGCTGGTTATTGCAAAAAGACCACAAATAAAAAAACAACAGAAACAAACAAAAGTAACAAGAAACTACAGAAAGCAAAAAAAAGAAAAAATCACAAAGATGGCATCCAACAGATAAAAAGAGTAATGACATTTTACCTATCACGTTTCTTCTCCTTTGAATAATGATTACTGTTATATTGCATGCCAATGAAGAACACAAGGACAACTAAGCAGAAGTGTCCATATGCCCTACACCACATATGCATTCTCTATGGGCAAAACTCCCACAATCAACTAAAAAATAAAAAGGCAACAGGATGGTGTCAGCAGCATAAAGCAAGTAAGAAAACTAAAAATAAAGCAACTGGCAAATGTTGCCTGCTGTGAAACGTCACACATTTATTTCCATCCATTTTCTACCATTTGATAAAGTTAAGACAAATTGAGAATAGTATACTAAATTTTCTCATTTGCATATTTGATGCTCTATCTATAACAAGTATATTAACTAAATAATGTAAAACATCAGGTGGCAGACACAAAAAGTTAAGAAATCCATAATCATAATAAAAAAAAAAAACCAGCAGTACAATAAATTCAAAATAATACATCATAAGTGAAATCCGCAGAAACTATAATGCTCAGTCTGACGGGAGTGCTCCTCTTTTATTTCTATATAAATATTCTACCTGTTATGATTATAAAAGATCAGATATCATGAGAAATCAGGAGAGATAGTACTGAGTTGGATAGGCAGGAGAAAAGAAAAATGAGGCTAGCAGGAGAGGGTTCACAGAAAAGAAAATGGGGACAAGAAGGAAGTCCCTGAACTTCTTAAAAGCGCTTTTAGCTTCCCCTGTTCTAAGGGAAAGAAGTGCCAATAGGCAGGGTTTAGTACAGAAAAGATTTGAAATTGGCAAAGAGTGAGAAATACTGGGAGTCAAAACCAAAATGGTACACCAAACCTGAGGTCAAAAAAACAAAGTACTCTTCATTACACTGTTGAGATTTAATTACCCTTAACTGAAATACTTGCAAAGCTTTCCTTCTGCTTGAAGACCACATGCTTGCTGCCTTGTATATCCCACACCTAATCAATGTTATTCACTCACCTGTCAGTTCTTTTAAAGTTGGGTCTGATCGTGTAAATCATAATAAAACCATTAAAAATACAATAGACCAAAGCAACAACAGACCAATGTACAGTACTGCCCTTATGCATTGCCATATGCCAAAAACAATGACAACAACAACAATTTATTTTTTGTACAGCCCAAAATCACACAAGGAATGCCGTAATGGACTTTAACGGGCCCTGTTTATTGACAGTCTCCCCAGCCTTGACTCTCTAAGAATACAAGAAATAACTCCCAAAAAATCCCTCGTAAGGAAAGAAATTCGGACGAGAGCATCAGTAGGAAACAACTCCATTACAGGATTGCAGATGCCATAATCATAAAACATGTTGCAGGAACTGGCTCTGTTTAAGGCGTCAATATACACTTCTCAGTTAACCTAACGTGCATGTTGGTGAGTTATGGTGAGCAACTGTAATATCCAAAGTAAACCAAAACAAATGTGAAGAGAAACAGGAGTCAAATCCAGGCCTTGAGAGCTGTAAAGCAGCAACACTAACCGATGTTCTATCAACGTGCCCCAGATAAATAAAAACAGTGAAACATAAAACGAGAACAGGGTATCTCTTAGCAAACTTTTCCTTTAATACAATTTATTGCAATAATAAACTTTAGCCACTGTGGTCTTTCCTGCAGTAGGTTATAAAGCGCTTTTGTAATTGGTTTACAAAATAAAATATAGTGAAGATTTTCTTTTCTTGAAGTAATTACAATTATTTGTCTTCAACAACTACATTTTCCATGTAATTAAAGGAAGCAGAACACAAGTTGAACCATCCATCCATGCATCCATTTTCCAACCCGCTGAATCCGAACACAGAGTCACGGGGGTCCGCTGGAGCCAATCCCAGCCAACACAGGGCACAAGGCAGGAAACAATCCTGGGTAGGGTGCCAACCCACCGCAGGACACACACAAACACACCCACACACCAAACACACACTAGGGCCAATTTAGAATCGCCAATCCACCTAACCTGCATGTCTTTGGACTGTGGGAGGAAACCGGAGCGCCTGGAGGAAACCCACGCAGACACGGGGAGAACATGCAAACTCCACGCAGGGAGGACCCGGGAAGCGAACCCAGGTCAAGTTGAACCAAGCTCTCCTAAATATAGTTACAGAAGCACTGAATTTAGCTTTTTTTTTGTCTGTCAGTAGCTGAAGAAAACCCGAATGAGTCATAATGTACAGCAACAAACCCTGTAAAGTCATACATTAATGTTGTCAAATTCGATGAATCTAAGACCCAGACCTAGAAAGCTAGAGCTATCCTGGCAGCACTGGGCACAAGGCAAGAAACTGCTTTAGAAGGTACGTCACAGGGTCCTGTCATATACATGTCACCACACTGAGTCACCCAACCTGTAGTCCTTTACGAATGTAGGAGAAAAAATGGAGCATCCCAAGGAAAAAAACATGCAGACAGGATGGGAACATGTAGACCCCACATGGATAAGGCCTGGACAAGAGATCCAAACCCAGGCCGCTGGATCCATGAAGTAGCAATGCTAATCAATGTGTTGCTGTGCCGCCCACCCTGCAAAGCATGCTAGTTATTTCTTCATTATTCACCCAGAATGTTAGAGTAAAGAATTTCACTTAATTATGAGGTAGGGTTGTTTATGTAAAGCTTTGCAGCAGTGGATAATTGCAAAGTATGACAAACTGCAAATATCAGCTTTTACAGATGAGAGATCAACAGGTTTTCCAAAACGTCAGATGCTTAGAAACAAATCACCATAAGCAACACAGAGGACATGGTCAATGATGTCAGTTCCATTAGTGACATCAACCCCATAACTATTCCTGGTCACTGCACTGAGCAACTTGTTTTTATAAAATTCATATGGAGGCTGTCAGTCAGTCAGTCATCATCCAACCAATATCATAACACAGGGTCACGGGGGTGTGCTGGAGCCAATCCCAGCCATCACAGGGCGCAAGGCAGGAACAAACCCGGGCAGGACAACAGCCCACTGTAGTATGGAGGATGTGTGTGAAAAATTTCTTGTTCAGGTACAGCTTTAGCAGACTTTTATGCTTAACTGGACAGGTGTACTTTCTACTTCTAGTTATGATTCTTATTGCAGCATTCAGAATTAGCTGACGATTAAATAAAGTGTCCTCTTGTAGCACTCCAAACCCACAAAATAACTTTAAGGGAGCCAAAATACCACAATAAAGGATTTATTTTAACAAATTATAAAGTAGACGTACAAAAAGAAAAGTATAAAGCAACCAGAAGTTAAATAATAAAAGAAAACTTCTGTGCCCACCTAATGCAAGTCTTCTTTCATTATCTTCTTTTATTTATTTTCTTTGAAAAAAATATTGCTTACAATCAAGTTAAATTTATGCAACAAATGACTTCATAGTGAGCACATAAACACATGAAAACTAAAACTTAAAAAACAAAAATGAAAAAAATCAGAAAGTTAAAAAAAGAGAAAGCAACAGAACCAAATTCAGTATACCATTATCTTGTAAGAAAGGTGACTCATCCACTTGTCCACATCTACGTATCATACTCAAAGTTCCAAATATTGTCTTTGGTAAGTGGGGAAGGAGGCAAAAAAGACTCGACACAAATTTGAGCACCACCTCATTTATAGTGATAGTCCAAAAAACTGAACAGAAATGGGTGTGTGGTGGCACAAGAGAAAAGAGGTGTAACAAAAGCCTTTAAAGCCTGCTTGTCTAAAGTATCAGTACTCTCTCAAGCAGGTCAAGTTCCAGCAGCTCTGATATATGGGGGTTTCTTTCCCAAAGTGAGACACCATCTTCATAGGAGCTCTTAGCTTCATATGATACCAGCTAGAAGAGGGGGTTTCCCAGATAGTGGGTGGGAATAGCAGCCCTCAATGGGTGTCTCCTCGGCACCACAGGGGAAAACAAAGAGACAGCACAGCTAGCAACCATGACCCCTCTTGGTCTGGCAGAATATTGCATACCTGGTTTGAGCCCAGAAGGTGACCCTCAGGCCTCCACGCATGACAAATTCCCTATTCATGTATCCCTTTCTCTACTATGACTTCTGTCTCCCCCCAGATGAGTGTTTGCCTCTACTCATCAACTGACCATAGTTATGGGGTCCCTTTCATTCTGCAGATCAGAAAATACATTTGGGGTCACCACAGTAACTATTTCCAGTGCTTTGTCTGACATACGGGTATTCCTGCACCCTGAGCCACAGTTTACCATTAAAAGGCCAGCCTGCCCACCATAACAGGCACATATTTCCAGAGACAGTGTCTTGCTGCCACCTTTCAAGGTTTACTGTTATGTAACATTGTTGAAAACTTTTGGCAATTCCCCTTCATTAGTTTTAATACATTTTATATTTACTTTTACCCTTTCATATTCTTTTCACTGCATCTGTGATATTATTCAGTACTAGCACTGTTCTATTTTCTAGACGATATTTAAAGTTGTTGCACTACCACCATACACATTTGATTTCAAGTTGGAAGCAGTTTTATTTAAGTGAGAGGGAGTCACAGCTTTTATTTTGTCTGAACCTTATTTGAAAAATAAAGGAAATATTCTTACTTTTACTAAAAGAATAAAGCAATGTTTTGTTAAGATGTTGTACTTGGAGAAAAATAAAATATAATGATGACATGTTCTATTGAGTGGTGCAGTGGTAGAGCCGCAGTCTTGCAGTAAGGAGACCAAGTTTCACATCCCAGGTCCTATCTGCATGGAGTTTGCATGTTCTCCCTGTGTTTGTGTGAGTTTCCTCTGGGTACTCTGTTTTTTTCCCAAAGACATGTAGATTAAGTGGATTGGAGATGCTAAATTAGCTCTAGTGTGGGTGTGTGTATGGTGGTGTTTGCACTGGGATGGACTGGCACCCTGTCCAGGGTTTGTTACTGCCTTATGCCCTGTTCTAAGGTTAGAAAATAGCCGACGACTGAATATGTTCTTTTCACAAAGTGACATACTCTTTGGTCATATCAACCAGAGATCAGATGGTCTTACCCAAAACGACTAAGAACCTCTCCTGACAAGCCATGCAGGCCTACAGCTCAACTGGCATGGTCGCATACACTGCTATTGTCAGTATGGGTTTCTGTCTCTTTATTAATTCTTTACCCAATGGTACATTTTTGTGCCTCTAATATCCAAACCTAGTTGGTCTCCCATTAGACAAAATAATAACTGAAAGATCTCAACAGCCTGACAACACATGGCATACAAACTGATGAACTTGCTTTGAATATATGCTAAAAAATGCCTTACGGCTGCTATTCCTCTAAATTTGGGAAAGCAGTATGGCAGTGGAATAGTAAAATCTTACATGACTTTCAAAAATAATGCCTTAATAGCATATGGCATTGCATCCATAACACATAGCCGAGAATGTGACCACAAGCACATACGGAGCAGCAGAAATTTAATGGGACACCAGAAAAGGCAGACACTCAGGACGGTAAGCTCATACATAAGGGACACACCTTCCTCAGTGACCAAGAAGTATCACCTCCAGAAATGGTCACTGACACCCAATCCATGTTTCTACCTATAAATGTCCCCCTGAATCCTCAAAAAACCCAGGAGGAGTACAGACTAACTTTTATTATTCAACAAATTAAGAAAACAGCAGACTTATTTGCATAAAGCATATAATAATTGTAATAGTTTTACCTTTATATACAGAACATATCTGTATATACAATATAAAAAACAATAATGACTTCCCATTTCTTAATATATAACATCTGATTGTTAATTTGCATTATTACAATTTTGTAACAGTTTACTTATGGCCAGAGAGATTTTAAACTATTAGCAATAAATGTGCAAGTGTCCATTAAAGTCATGGTGTCTTCCTAAAATTTGATAATATCCAGTGTGGCAGATGGCCAGGGATCTTGCCCAACCGGGACACCTGGAACCCGGAAGGAACAGGAGAGGGGCAATACCTTCCGCTGGACGTAAGAGGGCAGCCCCCCTGGATTCCATCAGAACCACAGAGCTGTGAAGCTCAGCCCTGTGGGGGTTCGTGGTCACCACCAGGGGGTGCCTGGATGGTTCCTGAGCCAAAGACAACAGCACTTCCACCACACTAGGAGGTGCTGCCGGAAGACCATCACAGAGCACCTGGAGCACATCTGGGGCAGGATAAAAGGGCCTGCCTCACTCCATTCGAGGAGCCAGAGTCGGGAGGGAGAAGATGGAGCTTGCGAGAGAGGAGTGGAGGCGGCTGAAGAGAAGCACAAAGGACTGGGCTTTGTGGTTTGTGCACAGTATTGTGTGTGTGCAGTTATTCAATTAAAAAGTGAGTGCTTTTTGGGACATCTGGAGTCCATGTGTGTCTGTTGCTGGACTGATCTTTCACAACAGGTGTCAAAGCCATGTCCCCTTGGTCAACATGTTTAATTATCATCACACATTCCTTACATTACTGCATTAAAATGTACAGATCATATACTCCACATCATTATTATTATCATTATTATTTACTGTTCTTAAACTAAATGGGGGAGGCCACATATGTCACAGATTAAAAAAGCAAATTCTTAAGATAAGTTTCTCATCATAAAGTAAAGGCTTATACAATCACCACTTCACATTCGCAAGGGTTAGGGGTGGAAGTCCGATGCGAATGTAAAAATTCACCAATAATACTTGGGACACCATATTGTGGGGAGGCATGTCACAGTGGGATTTGTTTTATTATTTATTTATTTATTTATTTATTTACCATACACCATACCATTAAATGGCAATCAAGTTATTAAGGCACATGCACAGGGTCAGCTGGGACTGGCCACATGGATAAAAAGGAGAGGGACAGATAAGAGAGGAGAAAAAGAAACTGTGAGAAAGGAAATTGAGAAGCTCAAGAAATGTGAGAGCTGAGAAGGATGGTTGGAGCTCTGCATGAGTTTCTGGTAGAGGCAAGTAAGAGAGATGGAATGCAGAGTTCAAACAGGCTGGGCAGAGATGTCTGTATTTGATGAATAACTAAGGGAGCAGTGAAAATGGAAGGTCGCTGGCATAGATCCCACAATTCTTTTATTTACCAAAATTAACTTTTAATTTAACAATATAGTATGCACTTGCACTAACAAATGTTAAAACAACACTATATAGTATATGATTTTATGTGATACAAATTATTTTCAGTATTTTATTTTTGGCTTAGGCGTCACCTGCTCACTTCTGTGATCATTCAGCAAGCCCCAAAAACATTCTCGTTTAATTGTCCAAGGCCAACTAATATCCGAAACCGTGAATGTCAAATTTGCGAATCTGGAGGGGTGAATGTATCCTACTGGGGCTCTTAATCAAAAAGTCCATTAATCAACTGAAATCAATTGACATTAGTTTTTTCAATCTTTTCACTCTTTTAAAACGTTACATTTATTAAAACCTTTTAGCCCTCATTAAAACCCACCCAACGATTACAACTGATTTAATAACAAATGGATGAACTCATTAAACATTTGAATCCAACTAAAACAACATTGCAGGTTTAAAAAGTCTTTAGGTTACAGTTAACAACACATCAATACATCAATTAAAGCAATACAGATAGTCTGCAGTTAATGCTGTCACAGGCGGCTGGGGTGGAACCTAGCCAGGATGCTCGGAAGGACCGGAGGAGGGATTACGCCTCCTCCAAACCGTGAGGGGCGACCGCCCTGGTGGCTTTGGAGACCACGGGAACTAAGCTTGGAAGCTCAACCTTATAGGGGCCCGTGGTCCACACCAGGCAGTCGCCCAGATGCCTGAGGAGCCCTGGCCCTCAGCACTTCCGCCACACCCGGAAGTGCTGTGGGGAAGAAGACCAGGGACACCCGGAGTGCTGGGGAGTGCCAGCGGAAGCTAATCGGGAGGAACCTGGAGCACGTTCGGGTGGAGATGAAAGGGGCCACCTCCCTCCATTCGATGGCTGGAGTCGGGAGTGTAGCAAGACAGAGCTCGGAGGAGAGGAGTGGAGGTGGACCTGAAAAGGTATTTAAGAAAGAAGGCCTGGATTTGGGGGAGTTTTGGGGGTTTGTGTGCACATCTGTATATAGTTGACTTGTAAATAAAAGTGTTGTGGTGCTTTTAATGTGTCTACCTGTCTGTGTCCGGGCTGTCTTCCACAATGCATCTTACAACAAATTAAGCAAACTTCAGCTTTTTATCACTGCAAATGTGTTGCATTTATTTATTATACAAGCAGATTATAAACCTTATGGGGACCGATTTACAAGAAATACAAGGGAAAGATTCTGAGATTGCACAAAGGGTTACCTGCTTGTCCTTCTCGTCTATAGCCAGGAGGACAATGACCTAGGAGAAAACCTCTAAGCACACCTCTGACCTGCTCCTTCTTTGCCCCTTCTAGTTTCTAGAGCCTACAAACTTCTGAATACAGCAGTATGATGTCAATGCCAACACCAAGAGTGAATGGGAGACATTGGTGTTTTCTGGATCACGTTCTTTTGTAAAAGATCTTGATCTTTTGCTACACAGGCAATATATTTGATAAAAATGGAGTCCAAATGTTTTTGTACCACTGTTGCATGTTTCCTTAGAATATATTGTGTTGGGGATGGCTTTCCTGGGGCAAAGGTGCTGCCAGGAGGGCCCAGGTATATGCTGTAGACATCCTCCAGAGGAGAAAGAAAGAGAGACAGAGCTGTCCACAATGGCAGCATAGAAACAAACAGCTTGCTAGGAGGTGGTATATTCTGTATGGATGTAATGTGTGCCTCAGAATGCCAACCAGTAGGGGCACCAGCATACCTGAAAGTCAGAGAGGCAAAAGAGTAGCCAGGAGCTGAACAAGTAACAGCAGAAACATATCTCCTTATGAAAGACTACAAAAGGCAGAACCTTCTGGTCACTACAAGGCACTCTAATCCAACAGTGTACTCCCATATAACATGATAATCATTTGATGCATCAGAAAGCCAGTGGGCTGCCTTGTATACTTTGCACTTTGGACACCTGGAACCACCAGAGGGAGTTCTAGACTGGAAACCCTGGAGCAAACAGATATTTCACTTATCTCAAATGTGATTTTGGGGATTGGCCAGTCATATGTGCTCTTGTGATGTGATTTAAGAATGACTGGAGCAATCTGAGTGCAGAGTTGGAGGAATGGTAAGACAAAAATTCAACTAAATTATATGAAGAGTTTGGTCGCACTGCAGCTAAAGGTATTAAGTGTGTCAGGTAATTAGTGTTTCACATAGTGCCAGCTGGTGTTTGATAATTTTATTAATTAGATAAATAAATTAAAAAAAGCTTATTTGTTCACTCATGTGCCCTTTATCTAATATTAGATTTTTGATGAAGACCTGATAATGTAAGAGCCAATCTTAGAAAGTTAAAGCTTTCAGTTAGTCCCATATTACTTTGTTTAATTTGAATAGAATTTAAATTTCTTTCATAGTCATAGACAATGGTATAGTGTTTTTCCCCTGTATGTTAGTATGAGATAGAACATTCTTGATAAAATGTAGATACAGTGTGATAATTGAGTCAGTTGTTGTTTAGAATAGGTCCCAGTGCACAGGGACTTAAAATGCCCATTTTCAACATAGAAATGGGATAGATATGTGGTTTTCTGACCGTTTTTAAATGGTTCAGAAACATTTAGAAGTGATTTTGTAATGATTAGAAATGAAACAAGATTTATAAGTTTTGAACAGAACTTCTCTTAAATAACAACTTTTCTAATTTTTTGTTTTTTCAATTTTCTCTTTTGTGTGTGAACTGTTTTACTTTGAATTTTAACTATAACTTTTAAAAACGAAGATATTTTGTCTGTGGAATCATTTTGATGCGTCAGGCTTTTGCTAAATCCCATTTATAACCTGGAGCTGCAGAACTTTGGTAATTTTGGATAAGTACAGCTACAGAGAACATTTAGCACCTAAAGTTTGCAGTCAGTCAGTCAGTCATTATCCAACCTGCTATAACCTAACACAGGGTCATGGGGGTCTGCTGAAGCCAAATCCAGCCAACACAGGCTGCAAGGCAGGAACAAATCCCGGGCAGGGCGCCAGCCCACCGCAGGGCAAACACACACACACACACCCACACACCAAGCACACACTAGGGACAATTTAGGAGCTAGTGCACCTAACCTGCATGTCTTTGGACAGTGGGAGGAAACCGGAGCACCTGGAGGAAACCCACACAGACATGGGGAAAACATGCAAACTTCACAATTAATACAAAATTCAGTAAAAAGGCAAATAGATGTATAAGAGTTTATTATATACATACATATATACAGTATATATATTGTAATGGACAGCATGCAGAGACTGGAATCCCGGCTGGGACTGAACAAGTGTCAGAGGGGGACACTTTTACATTTTTTTTGTGCACTGGGTGGTTCCATCAGGCACCCACTGTTGGGACTTGGGGGTGAGAAGTTAAAAGGCTGTCTGTACTTATTAATGGTATTTGCTGTCTTGCAAGGGAGTCACTGCTTTGAAGTCTGGCCTTAGAGAATGTTTGTATTTACCTGGCTTGGAAATATTGGTTCCTAATCAGCATATCTGTACTTATTAATGGTATTTGCTGTTCTGCAAGGGAATCACTGTTTTGAAGTTTGGCCTTAGAAGAATGTCTGTATTTACCTGGCTTGGAAATATTGGTTCCTAATCAGCATATCTGTACTTATTAATGTTTGGTAACCATACATTTTGTTAACTTGTGTTTTTATTAATTGTTAAACCCAGGCAATTTAGATGTGCCATTGTTTGTCCAGGACTGACAACAGCAGGGGCTGAAGTAAATATAAACTTCTGGCCAGCAGAAGGCAGAAGGGAGAGTCCACAGGAAACGCTGCCAAGACACTCGGACAGGGCACAGGGGCTCGCAGGCAGACAAGGGTACCTGGCTGGCACGACGTGACGCACAAGGACGGCAACATTTACTTCCAGGGAGGAAGAGACAGCTCCACAAGGAGACGCCAGTTGTGGGTCCAGCGAAAGAGGGAAGCCGCATGAGAGGACCAAGCGAAGCTGACAGACGAGGAATGAGGCGTGCCTAGGTTCCAGCCACACAAGGAGCCCAGAGTGGAAGAAAAAGGAACAACAAAGAGACACTGACAGGGAGTCAACAATTTGACACAACTTCTGCCGGGGAACAGAGTGCATCCATGAACAATTAAGTGTTGGGGTAACACAGTGCCCAAACTGGACTCTGCACCACTAAAGGTTGTATCCTCCAATTTTTGTTTTTACGGACTTTTAGAGTGTGGACTGTGTATTTTCCTTTTAAAAAAAGGAAATTAATTCCTGATATGTTTAGGTTCTGTTATGTTCGTTTATCTTTTTAATATACCTTATATTGTCTTGTACAATAGAACTTACTGTTGCCTTTTTCTGAAATTACTGTTGTGTCTTTCATTGTGTGTTTACTCACCGCCCAATTTAAAGAAACCTGTGTGTTATTATTGGTAAATTTCAGGAGTTCCCAGTCTCTTAATAAAACTGGGTGGCGTAGTCGGATATTTTAATGGTGTCTAAGTTAGATTACCTATAAGTGTGACCAGACACCTGTGACACAAGGGAGGCAAGCGTAATGGAAAGACTGGGGAAGACACAAAAATTTAAAGTTTTTTCTTTTTTCTAATATGAACTGTTATTATTTTTGTGTTTCTGCCGTTTCTATAGGAGGGTGAGAATGAGTTAAATTCCAATGGATGTTTTTCAAATGTTGATGAGCAATAAGTAAAAGGTATCACTGAAAACCACCGAAAACAAAAACACAACAAAAAAACAGTTTGAGGAAAGTTCAAAGAAAGAAAAAAAATATTTGCAGTGTTTCTGTTTGGGGATCGTTGTGCACAACTGAGCTGCAAACACAGAACTAACTGCTCTGTGGATGATTCATTCAGGTATTTGAAGGTCTTTTGGGCACTTTGTTGTAAAGTATCTGCTGAATGTATTTTGTAGTAACAAGATTTCAATAGACTCGTGTCATATGAAGAAACTGTTGGGACCATAAAAATACTTTGTTGTAATGAAAATTTCATTGCAAAGATATTCATTGTAACGGAATTTTACCTATATATATATATATATATATATATATATATATATATATATATATATATATATATATATATATATATATATACATCCATATATATATTTATCTATTATGTAAAAAAATTTTGGATCGAGATGTGATCATCTCGAGGAGACACTTTGAAGTCCTGCCAGACTACTTGCACGTCACGCCCTACTTACAAACAATTTCTCGGAGACACTTTAACGTCCCGGGAGACAAGGAAGTGAGACAAAAGGACACCTGCTGTACAGGCTTTTAAATGATCGTCGCACAGTGTAACATGCAGATCACGCAGCTTGGTAGCAGCAACTGCTGTACAGGCTTTTAAATGATCATCGTGCAGCATGACATGCAGAACACGCAGCGTGGCAGCAGCAGCTGCAAGCCAGCAGCTGATATGTTCTCATCTCCTTAGCATGCATTCAGCCCCCCCCCCCTTCACAACGCGAGCGGCAGAGATGCGAAATGGCGAGCGTGAAGTGCGCCCCCGGAGAGAGGGGTTGGGGGGTGGGTGAGCGAAGCGAGTAGGGGGCAAAGCCCCCACTAGCCATCCCCCGTGGCTTCGCCTGCATATTAGTGAAACAGGACAGTGAGGAGGGCCCCGCCCAGCTCTCTACTCCTGACATCACTCTTCTCCCTCCCCTCAGCCCACAGCCTCTGTCTCGGATTAACGCGAATATATCACTCCTGCAAGTG
This sequence comes from Erpetoichthys calabaricus, assembly GCF_900747795.2. Classification (NCBI taxonomy): domain Eukaryota; kingdom Metazoa; phylum Chordata; class Cladistia; order Polypteriformes; family Polypteridae; genus Erpetoichthys; species Erpetoichthys calabaricus. The sequence goes on along the minus strand of NC_041410.2, from coordinate 63,227,556 downwards.
AACTATGATTCTTAGCGCAATGACAGAAGTCGCAAAATCAACCAGAATGTTCAAGCAAATTATAGAAAAAAAAGATCTAAATTTGTTAAGTAGTTCTCTTGTTTGCTAACTAAGCGGAGTTAAGGTTACACCCCGAGGCAGATGCAAGAGTGAGGAGGGCCATGCCCCCCTCCCCACAGCCCAATGAGTCTCTCTTGGATTCACGCTAATAAATCGGTACAGCAAGTGAACTATGATACTTAACGCAATGAGAGAGTCGCAAAATCAACGGAATGTTCAAGCAAATAAAAAAAAACCCGATCTAAATCCGTGAAGTAGTTCTCTTGTGAAAAGCGGACAGACACATAAACGGGTCTAAAAAACAACAAGAAATTTCGCGCTTGGACCACAAAATTTTTAAAACCGTTTCTTAGCGAGCACCTATGGGCAAAAGGTAACCTACATTCCACATTTCAAGTCCCAAGTCCTCATGGTTTGTGAGATTTTGTGATGAGTGAATCAGTGGTATTTGGCTTTTATAAATATAGCTAGTAGTAGTCTCAATTTAAATTGTAACTCATGCCTTATTTGCTGTATTATTTATGAGCCAACTATGTCCACAGAAGAAAGATCCTTTCAGCTTGAAACCTAGGCGAGTCTAGGCCCCACCCTGGTAGTATCCCTTCAATTATTACCTGCTTATTACCCTGCCCATTACATTACATTGCTAGGCAACACTAACCATGAGGAAATATCCTCATGAAAAGGTTGGGGAACAAAAGAGAAGCAAACCTAGCATTCTGTGGTTATTGACATATGAATTATATCATGTCTTATGTCACTAAAACTGTCCATCTGAAGTTAAGTTTGAGCTCCAACCACAAACATGATTGTCCCAGAGATTGAGTGCCTAGCAGGTATAATACATCCATTGTCTGTAAAAGTCATACTCCTGGCTCTGTCATATTTGGGTTAATCAAGTCATTTTTACAGCTGGTTAGTGCTGTGGGAAAACAAAGGCAGTAGCAATGAGCTACGACAACTCCACCTTTCTTTGTCTTATACCAGCACCTGTCTTATACCCTAAATCAGGACAGTTTCTAGATCAGGGTACCCAAATATTTTGGCTTCTCTGCCTCTATTAGGTTAAAAATTGAGCATAAGGTATGTTTCTGCCCACCTGAAAGGGGCCTTTTGTTATTTGCAACAAGAGTCATTATAGTGACCTGGATGGCTTTTTTAAGACATTTGGGATTTTGGACATCCTGTGGGAAAGTCAATGTTTGATTGGTTGGACTTAGATATGATAGTCCCCATGAAGTTTACTATAAAGGTTATAGAAATGGACTTCAATAAGTTGGCTCTCTTTTTATTTTACAACCAGCTATTCAAAAGAACTAGAAGGGAAAGATGCATTATATGACACTCAAGAAGAGTTACAGAAGAATACTCAGGTCACACTAGGGGACATCATTGTAAGAAATCAATAGCTCTCTCCAGCAACAACAATATTTATTTATATAGAGTAGTACAATTTCTTACATGAAAACTTAGTTACCAAATAATGTAAAAATTAAAGAACGGTTATTTATAACAATAGAGAATCCTAATGTCCAGCTTACTCACAATTTTGCCTAAGAACACAGCCATGAATAAAGAATGGTACCAAAACAATCTCCGAGAGCAACTTCTTCCAACCATCCAAGAACAGTTTGGTGACAAACAATGCCTTTTCCCGCATGGTGGAGCACCATGCCATAAGGCAAAAATGATAACTAAGTGGCTAGGGGAACAAAACATTGAAATTTTGGGTCCATGGCCAGGAATCTCTCCAGACCTTAATCTGATTGAGAACTTGTGGTCATCATTTCATGGCCACCATTTACCTATCTGCTATTTGCTGCTTTTAGCATGATAATGCATCATGTTATAAACCAAAAGTCATCTCAAACTGGTTTCATGAACAAGACAATGAGTTCAGTATTCATCAGTAGCCTTTTCAGTCACCCGATCAGAATCCAACAGAACTCCTTTGGAATGTAGTAGAACAGGAGAAATTATTTCCTGTTATATCTGTAGAAATTGTGCAAGGCAATCATGTCAACCTGGACCACAATCTCAAAGGAATGTTTTCAAGATCTTGTACAATCTATTCCACTAACTCCTGAGGCTGTTTTGAGAACAAAAGGAGGTCCTACCCAGTATTTGTATTGTGGTCATAAGAATTTGCTCAGTGTGTATATGTCTGCATGCCAACAGTATATTCCATGAAAGGGAGGCTACATCATTGGGAATGCCATTTAAATTATATTAGATTAGATAAACTTTCTTTAATTCCAATGGGAAATTGAGAAGCATACAGCATCAGAAGCATAAAAAAACGAAGATAAAAACTCACAGGACAAATAATACAATCAATCAATCAATAGGAACAGTAGATAAATTAATAAATGCATACTGCAGAAACAGCAAATTAGAGAGTACACATACAGTAATCTGGGACTTTGTGAGGAAGTATAGCATTGCCTGATAGCAGTGGACTGAAAAGATTCCCTAGGTGCTTCTTAGCACACTGAGGAGGATTGAGTCTGTGACTAAAAGTACTCCAAGACAACACCTCCTGGAGATGATGGAGGGAATTTTTCATGATGGCATCCAATTTCGCCACTATTCTCTTTTCCACAACTGCTTCAAGTGTGTCCAGGGTTAACCCTGTGATGGAGCTGGCTTACTTGACAAATTTGTTTGGGCATTTTGCATTATTTGGCCTCAAGTTGCTTCCCCAGGAGACTAAAACATAAAACAATACACTGGCAACTACAGACTGGTTGGTAAAACATTTCCAGCAGCTTGCTGTACCCAGCAAAAGGCCAGAGTCTCCTCATGAAGTACAGTCTGCTCTGGCCTTTCTTGTACAGCACCAGTGTGTTGTCAGAATAGTCCAGTTTCTTGTTCATGTGAACCCCCAGTTACTTGAAGCTCGGAACCACTTCCAAGACCTCCAACAGGATGGTGACTGGTCTCAAAGATTCTTTTGCAGGCCTGAAAGTCCACCACCAACTCTTTTGTCTTGCTGAAGCTGAGTTGCAGATGGTTCTCTTTGAAACACAAGATGAAATCCTCCACAAGCCTCCTGTACTCAGACTCATCTCCATTATTATTACAGCCTATGACGGCTGGGTTGTCAGACCAGTCTAGTTTGTTGTTTATGTGAACTCCCAGTTGCTTGTAGCTTTACTCAGCTTCCATGTCCTTCCCCTGAATAATGACTGCCCTTAGAGGGTCTTTGGCATGCCAAAGATCCACCACCAACTCTTTTGCCTGGCTGATGTTTGGCTGCAGATGGTTCTCCCTGCACAAAACAAAGTCATCCACAAGCTTCCGACTCATCTACATTATGAATACAACCCAAGAGGGAGGAGTCATCCGAGAATTCCTGTACTGTGCTGTGTGGAGGGTGAATCTGAAGGGAGATAGGACTGTTCTTTGAGGTGCCCCAGACATCAACATCGCCATTTCTGACACACAGTCTATGAGCCTCACACACTGGTGTTTGTTGGTCGGGTAGATCATGATCGAGATTGTGAGGGGAATCAAGATGAATATCCTTAAGCTTTTTTCCCTACTCGGTGAAGCTTTAAATTACCTTATGTCACACTTGTCATTTATTATGCGGCTGGAGTTTGCACCTGTGGCTCAAGTCACGTTTCCGTTATGAAAGAGAATTATTTCTTTAAAATCAAAACTATTTTATGTAGTATATTATTGCACATGTTAAAGATGGCACGAACATGAGTTTCGGTCCGCGGCGACAGGTGACAAATCTCATTTGCTGGAGCCCGAATGATCAGCAAGTGTCTTTCTTCATCGAATGTGCTGTGTGTTCCTTTTTTGTTTTACTGTCGAGAAGTATGAATTCGAAAGCGCAAGAACGACCACATTCGAATGTCCCTGGGTCAGCGTTCTTTCCCTTTTGAAGGGCTAAAAGTTTGAGGGGCCACCTGAATAGAAAGAGCAAGCAAGGAAAACGAAGGTAAGAGAGCGGACTGTGTTTGGAAAGCAGATGCCGTGCACCCCCTTCCTTTCTCCTTCTCTCTCCCCCCTCTTCTTTTCTCTAGTGGCGAGGAGGAGCTGTTTATTCATTCACGTCACCTCTATCTCATTCCCTTCTTCCTGCAAAAAGGGAGCGCGCGCGAGAGAGAGAAAGAAAGAGAGGGAGGGGGGCAGTCCGTCAGCCGGGAGGAGCCGGGCCGAGTGAGGCGGAGACCGGGGACTACGCTCACTGAGAGCCGGGGGTGCCGCGGCCGAGCCACCAGCATCACAGCCACCTCGGTGAGTGTCTCAACGGGTGGGTTTAAAGCAATTAAAAAGACGAGATGGCGTGAGTTGTAAAGGGGGAGTTGAGTACTAGGCCAGAAGTCTAAACGGCGTAACCGATGCAGGCACAGTGCCGCACGAACACTTGCCGCGGGACGCCGGAGGCCTCGGGGCTTCTCCCAGATCCGCTTTCTCGAGTTGCCTTGGTCAGTTTGTGTTGTAAAGCGAGTCGCGAGCGAGCGGTCTGTCGCCAGCCTGAGCCAATATGTCGTCTTTTCCTTCCCTTCTACGTTCCCTTTTGCTACAAACAGATGGCGTCTCGGGGATGAAAAGAAAAGGGGGAAATGGAGAGGATGAACGAGAAACTAAAGAAAGAAAAAAGGAAAAGCGGCTAACTGGCTGGCTAGCAGGTCGCCCATAACGGGCACTCGCCATGGGCACCTCCCGAGTTCCTCGGTGACACCCTGTTGTTGCGCTCTCTGCAAAGCGAAAAACTTTTTTGTGTTGAAAGTTGGAGAGGAAAACAATACGAGTGGCGCTCGGACAACAGCGGAGGGGGCTCACGGTGTCGCCCGCTAAGCACTGGGCACTGCGTTAGATTTGTAACTGCTTCGAATTATATCCGGTTATTCGCTTCCGTGTCTGCAGACAGTGAGAATATATTAATTGCATTTTTATTACAATCTCCGGAATATATTTACCGACTTGGCTAGATGGGATTTAATATCTTGGAAGTTTGTTGTCTTTCCTTTTTGCCATCATGGTGGACCATTCCATTGCCCACAGTGGGACGATCGTGATGCCACTTTTGCACCATCCATTGTGTACCTTGGTAGTAAAATCAGATGGGTATTTTAATCATATGAATCAGTAGTTCCGTGATTGTGTTAGAAAAATTATAGTGTTAATTGAATTAACTGCATGCTGGAAATTGAAAAAGTTAAAAATAAAAACAAAGGAAACATCAGAGTCACTTTATTGCTAGCATGTGAAAAATACCAGAATTTACTTTGGTTAGGTGCAAAACGTGGAATACACGACAGTACCAACTCAAGACAACACAACTTAAACCCATCATTTACCAGACAAAATACAAAACAATATAGCTATCAAACAGTATGAGTTGAGCAAGTAAGAAGTATTTATGAATAGACAAAACATGTTAAAAACTTTGTTTTTCTTAAGTCAATTTTTTACTTTATCATATACTAAGTATAGAGAAAGTATTGTAATCATCCAAAAATTCAACCTCGAGATTTTGGTGAATCTTGACGTTTTAGACCTCCCTGAGTCTGAAAATACAATTTTTGGAATTATGTCTGTGTGTATGTAAACATGATAACTTGAGTACGCTTTCACTTTGGTCAATCAAAATTTGCATACAAGTACAGTATTAGGTACAAAACGTAGATTTCTATCAACTTTTCAGCTATTTCCACTAACCAGAAGTGGTACTTTTTTCATCCAGCTTTACATTTATAGTAATTGTTCAGTATATTATTAATTTGATTTGTTGTTGATGGTTCTTTAATGTACATAATATAAAAATATTATTTTCTTGCGGTTTACTCTTCAAATATCTATCCAAATATCTGAGTATACAAGAAAGTCTAGGGGAGACCACTCCCGATTTTGGTTGTGCATATGCACTGTAATTCAAACTTTTTTCCTCCCAAGGGTTGTTGTATCATCTCTTATTTTGAAGTTAATAACAATTGTCAGGATTGGTGTTGTTTTTGTAGTACTGTTAATGTTTTTATTTACTGGGATTACTTTTGTTCTCTAACTCTGAAACGGACTACAGTGAGTATGATGACACATAACATGGGATCTCTCCACTGGCTTCCTATTCCTTTTAGAACTGATTTTAAAAGTTTACCATGTACTTTTAAAACAATCCTGGTTTGGTACTGGAGTTGTCAGTATCCCACTGCATTGGGTAATGTCTTAGGTTCTCCTGGCACTGTACCTTTAACATACTAAAGATGAGACCAGACATTGTAGGCGAGAGCCCTTTCTCTAGAGTTTATGTGCTCTGGAATCTTAGGATGCACGTAGATTAAGTTGTGCTGAATGTGTTTCTTGTTATTGGGATAGGCTTTTAGTCAGTCTCAAATCATTTTTGTCATACTTTACTGTGGTATTTAATTTTTAATATATTGTTGTTGGTTTTTTTTTTTTTTTACCTTTGTTTACATTTTGATTATTTGTTTTAGCTAAATTTGAACACTATGGCTGATAAGTGTCTTAAAAATATATTGTGATTGCAATAAGTATACAGAAGAATTTCAGAAATGTGTCCACTTGCTTCTTAAGTAAATTAATTGAGGTCATGTGCTAAGCAGTTGTCCGGACTGAACAGACAGCCTCATGGACTGCATACTATCCATGAGATTAGCCTGTGTTATGCTATTAATAGCACTATAACAATCAAAGTGTAGTTTTCTAGTTAGATTACTTTTGTTATACATGTTAATACTGTTGGGTGGCACAGTGGTTAGTTTGCTGTCTCACACCTCCAGTAGACTGGATTTGAATCCTGACCTAATTTTCCTTCCATATTCCAGAGATGCATATTTTAGGTTCATTGGCATTAAATGAGTGTGACCATACACTGCAAGGGTCTTAGACCAATTTGTACTTTAAGACAAGTGTTTCGGGATATGCTTCAGGCCCCCATCACCCTAAACTTATGGAGATGTGTTATTATTTTCTGTGCCTCACATTGATTTTGTCCACAGCAGCACAATGTCATATTTATATAATAACACCAACAACAACTGTTATTATGCTAAGAAATATATTTCTTTTTTCAATAGTGTTAGCTATTCATGCATGCAGATGTCCCATTTCTTTCCTAGTATCCAGTGTATTTTTATTTTACTTCCTCTAAATTTTGTCATTTTATTAGAATAAATACCACACATTTTTGTTTTATTGCATGATTTTATGTAGGGTGCCTTACCAAAGTATTAATGCCCAGTTAATGGCAGCTTACTCATATGTTAAAGGAAAAAAAAAGAAATGGTGAAGTGATTATACATGGGTCAGCCACAACATTAAAACCACCTGCCTAATATTGTGTAGGTCCCTTCTTGCTGCCAGAACAGCTCTGACCCTCGAGACTCCACAAGACCTCAGAAGGTGAACTTTGGTATTTGGAATCAACAATTTCAGTAACCGATATTTTAAGTCCTGTAATTTGCAAGGGTTGGCCTCCATAGATCAGACTTGTTTTTACAGCACATCCCACAGATGCTTGATCAGGTTGAGATCTGGGGAATTTGGAAGCCAAGTCAATACCTTGAACTCTTTGTCATGTTACTCAAATCATTCCTGAACAATTTTTACTAAGTGACAGGACACATTATCCTGCTGAATGAGGCCACTGCCCTAATGGAATACAATTGCCAAAGGGGTGCATGTGGTCTGCAACAATCTTTAGGTAGATGTTACATGTCAACATTAATGCCAGTACTCCTAAAATTGCCTTCTTTCCATAGTGCACCCTGCTGCTATCTGTTCCTCAGTTAAGCAATGCAACACACCTGGCCATCAACATGATCTAAAAGACCATACGAGTCATCAGACCAGGCCACCTTCTTTCTTTGCTACATGGTCCAGTTCTGATGCTCGCATGCCCATTGTAGTCACTTTTGGTGGTGGACAGGGGTGATCATGGGCACTCTGACCGGTCTGCAGCTACGCAGCCACATACTTAGCAAGCTGCAATGCACTGTGTATTCTGACATCTTTCTGTTTTGGACAGCATTAAGTTTTTCAGAAATTTCAAATACAGTAGCATTTTTTTGTGGAATCAGACCAGACAGTCCAGCCTTCACTTACCATATGAATCCCCTGCTGGTATAGTCGAAACTAGGCACAGTTCTTGACTTTAACGTGGCCACTCTGAATCATTCAGTTTTGTACTTGTGAAGCACTCCAGTGTTGGATTGGTCTTGTATTTAATAGTGGATAAAGTAAACTCACTTACAGTTCTGGTATCATGTGCTGCCCTTTTTTCCTTCACCTCCAGTTAATTTTCCCTTTTCCTTTCAATGAGATCAATATCTACTGCTACTGCATGGTACTGCTGCTGTACTTCCTTTTAGATGTAGTGTTTCTTGGAGCTTTGGCAACAGTGTGGTTTTTTGCCCAATGTAGATCTTTGCATTCTGGCTATGAAGCGCAATCAGAACTTGCTTTCAGAACTTATCAGGTTTACTCTTAGTCTTTATGAGTCTTTATGATAAACGTCAGGTGATTCTTTTTGAGTTTTGGTTTCTTGCATGCCACTGTCACTAAATATTTGTGTTAGATTGTGTTCTTGATACAGGTTGCTGATGGTCCTGTACTACACATTGACCCACCAAACTCTGCAAGTCTTTCAAAGTTATTATTAACTTGATGGCTGCCCCACTAAAGTTTCAATTTGCTGAGATAGTGAATTATTAAGGAATCATTTTCTTAACACTGTCAGGTTGATGTCATGCAAATTCTATTTATTGATTAGTGAACAACAGTGCTCAGGGAGAAATTCAAATACTCGTTCCTTTTCATAATTTATACATTTTTATCACTTCATCTCTTACATTGTTCTTGAACCTTCATTTTTTAAACCTTTCCTTCAGATTCTCTATCACCAACTTAGATAGATAGATAGATAGATACTTTATTAATCCCAATGGGAAATTCACAAAAAACTTACACAGTTCCTTTTATCTGAGAAATACACCATTGCATTCAGTGATATGCAGTTATTATATCCTTATTAGGCCAGTTTATTTTACATGAAAAAATTAGCACGCCTAGTCCCAAGTACTTAAACTGAAATATGCTGCTTGCTTTTGACTACAGTTGTCTACTGCCATATCTAACGTTATCTTGTTTTGTAGTAAAAATACAGATTGTAACAAAAGGTGTACCTGTTATTTCTAAACCAGTTACATTAAATGTTTTTAACAGGGACTGACTGCATTTCAAGATTCTGCAAACCTTTGTTTTCATAGTCTAATGACTTTCTGTCCAGCCAATTAACCTTTAAAAGTGGTTTGGTTGCTTTTGGAACATCCCCAGTGATAAATGGACTATAGCCTGAATGCAATAACAGAAAGAGAGTGTAGGAAATGTATAGCTAGTCTGTGTTTGTTGTTATAACATTGATCCTTATAGCGATATTAAAAAGTGCATATAATTGCCACTATGCCAGCTGTTTTTACATACTGTTGTAGGAGCATCTTGGCAAAGATTTAGTAGTCCTAAATTGTATGTTACCAGTGAAAAGTGATTATCCTTGCTAAGTGGAATCAAACATTCCAGCAATTTGTTCTGTAAATGAAGCCCTTCAGAGTCATTTTCTTTAAAGTAATTTGTATTCTAATTTTAATTGAATGGGAATTTCTCTGTTGTATTTGATACTTGCCATAAAATTGAATTTTTAAAAGAGAGTTCTGTAGTATCAAGAGCACAGCTTTGTGTTTAGATTTGTTCACATGCCTCACTGGGGTTTGAACCATTAAGTGCTTGTACAAGTTTAAGAGGTTGGTAAGGACTGTCTAGAAAAGTGCTAAAAAGTGTCCAGCCATCTTCTGTAAGTACTGCACAATCAACATATCCAGTGGACACACTTTTTTTCTTTTCATTTGTGTTTTATTCCTGAGGTTATTTAAGCAGAAATGACTTTATAATGAAACATGATTTAATTTATTTTTCCCTTAGATGGGCAGGCTGAAGTGGAGTGTTCCATAAATGCTGTAGTTTGTTAGATTCAAAGACAGGAAAATAAGTGGTAAAGCAGGTAACAGCATTTAAAAACACAGGGTCTCCAGTTATGAACATATTTCTGAATCATGGCCAGTCATATTTCAGAATTTTTGCTGTTACACATTAGTTCCTTTATCCAGCACTCTTGCTTTTTTCTCTTTTAAATCCACTTCAATATTTTAAATCATTTTAATTGAAAATACCCATGGTGTTTAAACTTACTTAAGGAATTTAAATGATCTGTTCTCTAACCTCAAATCCTAGTTACTGTATTCAGTTTCTCTAATTTTAATTATTAGCTCAATTTTAATATGGATTGTGGTGGAGCAATCAAAGGCTCTATTATCGGCCTGGTGCTGGCTGTGTGGAGTTTGCACATTTTTCCTGTGTTCCTGCAGATTTTCTCCGTGTGACTTGGTTTCCTTAACCATCCCAAGGATATGCTTATTAGGGTGATGTGGAACTTTTTATTGATCCGGTATGTGTGTGTGTGCCCTTTGACTATCTGGCATTCCATCCATAGTTTATTCATGCTATGCACTCAGCATTTCTGAGATAGGTTGCAGCCACCAGTGACTCTGTAAGAGAAAAGTCGATTCAGAAAATAGGTGTCTAAAATTAATACAAAGATATAGTTAGAAAAAACATTATGATAATCTCTATCCCAAGACACAGGTTTTTGACACTCCCAGAATGTCTTATTATTTGGTGAACTCCAAGGTGCCAGGTATTTTTCTTTGCCTAGGTTGAATGCTATTTGGTGCATATTGCTGAAATACAAATCATGTCACTTTCCAGATTTTACTGTCAATGAAAACTTTTTCACACCATATCTGTCAGAGGGATGTATATCTGTATGTTTGGGACTGGAGCCACTTCAGGACTGTGATTTAACTTTGGCTATGTGCTGGTCTACACTTGTGTAAAGTGCACCCTCAGGCTTGTGTGATTCTGCACGTGTACGTGGTATTTTATTTTTTCCTAAAAATTATTCTCTTTTGAGCCAAAGTTGACGCCAAGTATACCAGGTGTCCCTCTCTTCTCTTCCAGCTGTAGGCACGAAAAGAGATGCTGAAAAAGCAAGTTTGTAAAATAAGGATGTGCAAATTAGGCTTTGTTAATTTGTTGTGCAATTGAAGTCAGACTTGATTCGCCCAGAATGAATCATTTGAGTTTTCAATTAAAATGTTAAATCTTAGTAGAAATCTATTTTTTTTTCCTTCTTCACATCATACCTTTCCTGTTTGATTATTAAGATGACCCAGCCATACTACTTCTAAATATCACCTTTTTCTTTAAACCAAAAGGTTTGTTCTAACTTAGTTTTTTTTTTTTTTTTTGCAGCAATTCAGTACAAGGCCCTTTCTTTCCTAAGCCATGCATTCAGTTCTTTTCAGTTCTTTTGCTGTTCAAAGCTCCCGTCTCCTGTATTTCTTTCTTTTTCCATTCATTCTTTCTTTCTGCCTGCCTTTCACTGCTGCTTTCTTTTCATTGTTTTTCTTTAGGCTTCCATTTTCTTCTCCTCCTCCATTCAGTCTCTCTCCTGTTTGTGAATAGTTCAGCTTCTTTATAAGGGGGGGAGGGGTTTGCTTTTCTCCCAGCTGCAGTAGAGAAATGCTACCCCCCTCCTGATCTGTTAAATTCATTTCATTTCTCAATTTCTGCTTTGCTTTTGGTGGGAAGAGGAGGGGTGAAAGTATGAGGGGTTGTTCGTATGGGGAAGTGAAAAAGATGCTGCAGCCTTTCTCATACTGGTATTTCACTTTAGCAGTGCCTGTGCCTGTTTTTTGTTTTTATTACTACAGTTGTAAGTAGATGATTATACCATTAATGATTATCAATTCCAACACTAGTTGGTTTCATGAGTTTCAAAAATCGTGTTTTTTAAAGATTTGTTGGGAAGGCCAGGCTGCATACTGCTACTAATCTCCTAGTTTGAATTGAGATTCCAAATTATTCCCACACTCTTGCACATTTTGTTGTGGTGGTCTTAAAAACTTTAAGGAAGTAGCTAAACAGATGTGTATGCCCTGCTCAATTAATCAGACAATTAAGCCTTTGAGTGCTCTGTGAGGAAAGAACAGACACATTGGCCCTCAAGGACCCTTGTGCTAATCTGCTAGTGGTGAAGCACAAATAAACAAAAATAATGTTACCCAAGAGGCATTTAATTTGGATCTTTCTGTGCTTGTACTGCTGGCCGAATATAGCCCATGCCATCTCTGACCAGTTCTTGCCACTGTCTAAGAAGATGTTAAACCACTCCAAGTCAGGAAAATATATACTTGAGCAGCTCTGAGGGATAGGTGGGGGTTTGGGTGAGGACTCAAAAGTTAGATGGCTGAGTGTTTCCTCTCTCTGATATTTCCTGCACTTTATTTTTCGTGTTTCCAAATGTAATTACACAGATATCTTGTCTTAATTGGCTTACTAACTGGGATTCTTACAAAGTTTAATTTGATGGAATGCAGCAGCAGAGGAATCTGGTAGTGGAGTGAGGTTTTAGATATATGAATAAAAATTTGTTTCTAACCTTCTGTGTCTGTGCAGAGTAGGAAATGGTGGGTGACCAAATGCTATGAACATTGTTTAAGTTATTGTCTTGCGCTTAATGTAATGAGTTTTTATTAAGGGTGAATGAATCGCTGCCTTGTGTCTTAATAATCTGTGAAGCAATTAGCTAGCAGTCATTTCTAACTAAATACTAATCACTTATTAATTATTTTATTTTTTCCTGATTGTACATTCCAGTCCATAAAGGATGCAGAATTTCAGATGTCTGCTCAATTTAAACCTGCAGATTTTGGGTCACCCACTGGCACTATGCTGTGACTTTAGAACAATTTCCTGGGATATTAAATAGATGAACACTGGTTAAAGTTTATTTCATCTTGAGTCTGAAGTTTTATTACTGATTGCTGAGTATAATTTTGCTTGATGTGAGTAGGTATGTGTTTGTGCTTGAGGTTGGTGTGTGATTAATTGGTGTTCATTTCAGTGTTGTTTCCTACTACTTTGTAAAGTTGCTGGAACTGACTGGTGTCTTGGGCCTCTGTACTGGAATATGTGCATTAAGTAAAGAAATTGATGGGTGGTTGTAATAATTTGTAGGTCTTAATGAAAGTAATTTTTTGTTAGCAGTAAGCCTAGTAAAACCATAACAGAACTGATGCTTGTTTAATGTACAAAATGATGTGAAGAAAGATGTTTTTGTTTCCTTTGTGTTTATAAGTGCAGTGGAAATATTTAGCTATCTTTAGCTGTTCAAATGACTTCTTTTCAAAAACATTGTATTATTTCCCCTACCATACAAATAAATAAATAAACATAAACAAAATGGCAATAAAAACTTAAGCTGTTTTAAGCCTACCTTATATTCAGATTACTGACTTTCTATTGCTCTGGATAACAACAACAACAACATTTATTTGTATAGCACATTTTCATACAAAAAGTAGCTCAAAGTGCTTTACATAATGAAGAGAAGAAAAATAAAAGACAAAATAAGAAATTAAAATAAGACAACATTAGTTAACATAGAAAGGAGTAAGGTCCGATGGCCAGGGTGGACAGAAAAAACAAAAAAAAACTCCAGAAGGCTGGAGAAAAAAATAAAATCTGTAGGGGTTCCAGGCCACGAGACCGCCCAGTCCCCTCTGGGCATTCTACCTAACATAAATGAAAAAGTCCTCTTTGTAGTTCGGGTTTTTCACGGAGTCACTTGATGCTGATGGTCATACAGACTTCTGGCTTTTAATCCATCCATCATTGTTGGAACATCATGGTGCTTTGGGTAGATGGTGGTGGCGCACGCCACCACCAACAGGACACCGGAAAAGGAAACAGAAGGGAGAGTAGGGGTTAGTACAGATTTTGAATGAATAGTTATTATAATGAATTGGATATACAGAGTATCAGGATTAAATTACAGTGAAGTTATGAGAAGGCCATGTTAAAATAATGTGTTTTTAGTAGTTTTTTAAAGTGCTCCACTGTATTAGCCTGGCGAATTCCTACTGGCAGGCTATTCCAGATTTTAGGTGCATAACAGCAGAAGGCCGCCTCACCACTTCTTTTAAGTTTTGCTTTTGGAATTCTAAGGAGACACTCAGTTGAGGATCTGAGGTTACGATTTGGAATATAAGGTGTCAGACATTCCGATATATAAGCTGGGGCGAGATTATTTAAAGCTTTATAAACCATAAGCAGAATTTTAAAGTCAATTCTGAATGACACAGGTAACCAGTGTAGTGACATCAAAACTGGAGAAATGTGTTTGGATTTTCTTTTCCTGGTAAGGATTCTAGCAGCTGCATTCTGCACTAATTGCAAACGATTGATGTCTTTTTTGGGTAGTCCTGAGAGGAGTGCGTTACAGTAATCTAGCCGACTGAAAACAAACGCATGAACTAATTTCTCTGCATCTTTCGATGATATAAGAGGTCTAACTTTTGCTATGTTTCTTAGGTGAAAAAATGCTGTCCTAGTGATCTGATTAATATGCGATTTAAAATTCAGATTACAATCAACGGTTACCCCTAAGCTTTTTACCTCCGATTTGACTTTTAATCCTAATGCATCCAGTTTATTTCTAATAGCCTCATTGTATCCATTATTGCCAATCACTAGGATTTCGTTTTTTTCTTTAATTTGAGAAAGTTACTATTCATCCATTCTGAGATACAGGTTAGACATTGTGTTAGCGAATCAAGAGATTTGGGGTCATCAGGTGCTATTGATACATACAGCTGTGTGTCATCAGCATAGCTGTGGTAGCTCACGTTGTGCCCTGAGATAATCTGACCTAATGGAAGCATGTAGATTGAGAAGAGCAGCGGACCCAGGATAGAGCCTTGTGGAACACCATATAGAATATCATGTGTCTTTGAGTTATAATTACCACAACTAACAAAGAATTTTCTCCCTGCCAGGTAGGATTCAAACCAATTTAAGACACTGCCAGAGAGGCCCACCCATTGACTAAGGCGATTCTTAAGAATATTATGATCAATGGTGTGAAATGCGGCACTCAGATCTAAGAGGATGAGAACAGATAAATGGCCTTTGTCTGCATTTACCCGCAAGTCATTTACTACTTTAACAAGTGCAGTTTCTGTGCTGTGATTTGTTCTAAAACCTGACTGAAATTTATCAAGAATAGCATGTTTATTGAGGTGCTCATTTAATTGTATAATGACTGCCTTCTCTAGAATTTTACTTAAGAAAGGCAGGTTAGAGATGGGTCTATAATTTTCAAGAGCAGAGGGATTGAGATTATTTTTCTTAAGTAGGGGTTTAACTACCGCAGTCTTAAGACAGTCTGGGAGGACCCCCGTATCTAATGACAAATTTACTATGTCAAGAACATTATCAATAAGCACGCCCGATACTTCTTTGAAAAAATTAGTTGGTATTGGGTCAAGGGCACAGGTGGAGGTTTTCATTTGAGAAATTATTTTATGTAAATCAGGTAAATCTATCCTAGTGAAAGACTTTAATTTGTTTATTATGGAGTACTGGGGTTTAGGAGGATCCTTAGTGTTGGGGAGATATACTATGTTATTTCTAATATCATTAATTTTTTGATTGAAAAATACAGCGATAGCCTCACAGGTTTTACTGGAAGTACTTAGGAGGCATTCCTTTGAGTTACCTGGGTTTAACAGATGATCAATTGTCGAAAATAAGACTCTGGGATTACTAGCATTGTTATTTATAATCTTAGAGAAATAGCAGCGCCTCTCAAGACGGACTGTGTTATTGTATTCTGTTATTTTAACTTTTAATATTTCATAGTCAATAGTTAGTTTAGTTTTCCTCCATTTACGCTCAGCTCTATGGCATGTTCTCTTTAAATCAGACACTCTTTGGGTCTTCCATGGTATAACAATGCTAGAAGATTTTTTAACTGTCTTTTCAGGTGCAACTAAGTCAACAGCAGCCCTCACTTTAGTATTAAATCTTTCCACCTTACTATTTACATTCTCCTTGCTATTATAGTTACCTTGATAACCTTGTATTATCTGGTTTGCCACATAAAAAAGCTGTAAAATTTAATTTTGTTTTGTTTTTTTGTTTTTTGTTTTGTTCTTTATTTCGTCTTATACGATTTCTCGTATTAGAAATTTGTTAGTTTTCGCATACCCCTTGGGGTCAGAGCGCAGGGTCAGCCATTGTACAGCGCCCCTGGAACAATTACAGGTTAAGGGTCTTGCTCAAGGGCCCAGCAGAGTAGGATCTCTTTTGGCAGTGACGGGGATTCGAACTGGCAACCTTCAGGATACCAGCGCAGATCCTTAGCCTCAGAGCCACCATTTGTTGGTGATTTCAACTTCTAATACATTTGTAAAATAGGGGATAAATAGGCCATATGATAGGTGAATGTAAGTGGATCACAGATCTCCCTTGCACAAAAATACTGGATTGAAGGTTGTAAGGTTGTCTTGATACCTGCTTTATTTTAGTTAAATTGGAGAAAGCTATTCCCCACTGTCCTCAAGCAAAAAGTAATCATGTTGAGTGTGCTAATATGTAAGTGCCAAAAATAAGCCAAGAAGAAAGCAGGACTGGAATGTTTATATCATAGGGCAGTTTCAAATGCTGCTCACAATAAAAACATTATGAATTATATTTCAGAGCAAGACCCACTTGCAGGTAAAAACATTTGTTTTGCATTAAGTTCAGGTGTTTTCTGTAAATAAAGCTATCGTGCAGTTTGGGTTAATGGAAGGAACAAACCCTGTGTCTGCAAGCTGAACTTTTCTTGCCAGGGAAGTGGAACGAAGTGAGGTTTGAAGGGGAGAGGAAGGTGAATGCCAGATGAAAGAGAAGGGTAGATAAAAGCAACAGTCTTGGAAGGTGGAGAATAAAGGAAGAGAAGCGGCAGAGAGATGAAAGAGAAATGAATGAGATAAGGAGGAGTGAAGCAAAGGAGACAAAGATACAGTACGGAGGGAGCGGAAATGGGTTTCTATGGAGACAGAAAGTACAAAGAAATGAAAGACAAAAGCATTCCAGTAAAAAAAGTGCAAAAAGAGGAAAAAGGTAATTAAAGATGAGGTACTATTTGTTCATGGTGGAGGAGTATCAGGTTGCTGGTGAAGATTTGCTTCTTGGCAATATCTCCATTGATTGCTATTTGTGCCATTATGGCTAGATGAGTTTTAAGGTCACTATGAAAGAGAATGTTGAAATCCTTTGTATTCTTGGGCCACTTCACATGTCTGAAGCTGAATATGATGGTGTCTGTGCCAAATGTATATTATGCAAGGTCATTTTACTAGATTTTGTAATGCTCAAAGTTCACATGAGGCTGTTGGTAAAAGAGGCTTTAACATATTGCCTGCACATTTACTGTATTTCCCTGACTTAAGATGCCCATGTGTATTCCAGGTATTGTAAAGCCTTAATGCACCATTTGGTTAATGTGATTTACTGTGCTGAATGATTAGAAAAGTGCATCTGTCATTGCTTTTGTGTCCCTGAACACCTTGCAAGGTTTTGTCTTAATTGCTTCACCTCAAGTCTCTACTTGTGTGGTATATATGTTGCTCTATTCCTAATCCTAATCATGCAATGAAAGTGACAGTGGCCTACATTCAAAATAGTGCTTCCCTTTGTTAATTGCCATATTTTTAAATATTCCCATTAATTCGGCATGTTATGAAACATTGTTCTATCTGCCTGATTAATAGGGCCACCATGTAGTCAGTGCAGTTGTTGTTGCAAATACTGTATAATGTACATAGTAGCTGTCCCTAACTTCACAAGTTTACTTTTATCGGAGATTGTTAGAATCCACTGTATGCCTTGATGCTAAAGCAGTGGAAGTGTGTAGTGACAATGTCCATTAATAGGGATGCACGCAAGGCTGTCTGGAAACATGTTAACTATCTTTATGTGCCCTTGGTTAATCAGCTCCAGACAGGGTTTTGGTGTTTGTTGCTTGCTGTTGGAGACACACTGCCTGCTGATTACACCTTGTGCCTTTCAACAAAAGTATACAGCTGGAGAACTTTGACTTACAAAAGCAATATTTGTGTCCCTTATGCAGATATGAATTATAAAGTTAAGGCAATGTTTGGAATATTTATGTTATGCTCTACACAATTAGTATTTGTATGTGGCATGTTTTATCTGTAAACACTTCCAGTACCTTGAAGTCAGTTGCTGGGTCCTTGAGATTCCTTTATTTTCTGTATTGTGATTTTGTCCACTTTCACTTTAAATGGCTGTCTGAAGACTTTGTTGATGGTGTACCGCACTTTTTAATTTGCCTGTTTGCATGTGAATTTCCCCTTGGGATTAATAAAGTATCTATCTATCTATCTATCTATCTATCTATCTATCTATCTATCTATCTATCTATCTATCTATCTATCTATCTATCTATCTATCTATCTATCTATCTATCTATCTATCTATCTATCAGTTTTCTTTATAATTAACATACTTAGTACCAGAATTAATAAAACCAAGCCCCTTACAAGAAAAGTCGATACTACTTATGTCTCTATTGGAGACGTTGTAGTTATGATTATTATCATTTTTTTTGGTATTTCTCTCTGTTCTGCATCTCACTTCTCATGTTGTGACCTCATAAATTCCTAGTCCAAGGTTGTTTCTACTGTGTGTGATTAATTTTGATAGTTGTAAAAATGTATTCATTATACAGTAGACAGACAGTTGATATAATTTTTTTTTACCATTTTATGCATTTGTTTAGTTAAAATGTTTTCCTTTTTTCTGAATCTAATTTCACTTGATTTGTGAAAACTGGTTTTTAAGTCAGACTTCCTCACATTCTGTAGCTTTGACTCCTGTTGACATATGTTCCCTACTTCCTCCTTTCATAATTTCCTGTTTTGTTCTCTTTTTTTCAAACTTTTGAAACGTTAGCCTGTTCTCCACATCTAAATTAATTGTACAAATTTAGACACTTGCATTTTTACAGAAAGCGTATGTTTTATTTTTCCTTAAACTTACTGCTACTCCTGATACCTCTGTGCAATAGGTGCCACAGTGTTCCTGGATATGATAGTAATTATGACCTTCACCAAACAAAAGTGAGCATTTTGCAGTAGTCCTTTTATTACAAAATGAGTTGAAATTCAGACAGGTTAAATACCACCCTGTTGTGATGTTTCAAGGGTTTTGACATACCTGTAATGAGTACATAGGTACTTTGAACACAAAACATGGCGAATCCTTCCAAGAAAGTTTTGGTGGCAGCTGGGTCAGTTCATTGGTCAGGCTGTTTGATATCTTTGCATCTCATTTGCTGTGCTCTATTACTCTCTCCCATTTCTCATATTACGTTTTAAGGTGCTCTCTGGGGACACATTTATGCACATTTTAAGGTACGCTCTCTCTTCATCTCGATTTGACTCTGTCTATTCTTGTCTGGGAGTGCTGCTTCTTGCACATGAACATTTTCAGTCTCTCACTCACTCACTCTTTCTCTGTCTCTCTCTGCCTTGATGCTTGAGTCATCATCCCCCTCTGGGAGAATGTCTGAACTATTTTTTTTTTCTCTTTCTCTTTGGGGGGCCCCCATCTCTCTCTTTATAGGCATCTCTCTAGGAGAGCGAATTCACTCTCTTGTCCTTTCCTCACTTACCCACAAGGATTCATTTCTTAAGAAATATACTAGAAAGTTGAAACTAACCCTCTCTCTGTCATTTAGGTGTTTGCATGAAAAATAGACCTATAGATTTTCATTGTATAGGTTTTTATTCCTTGCAGCCTTTCTCAGGAAATTTCCTTATTGGCCCCCTTGTGGTGTTTTCTGTGTGTTTTGTTTTTTATTTATTTTTTTTTTTTAATGTTCTACATGTTCTGTGTAATTTTATACTGACTGCTGCTTAGTTTGGGATTCTGTTTCCTAAGGCATTTTATTTTTTTGGATTTGTTTGATTGATTCCTTTCAATAGTACCTTCATATTCTTTAATTGGTTTCAGTCTGACATGCATTTCACTTTGCATGATTGTTCTCTGTCAATTTCTATGTTTTTGGGGTATTTTGTAAAGATTGTATTATCTGTTGTATGTGGATGGGATGAAACACTAGGTAAAATGAATGCTGAAATCAATTAACTCTTTGTATGTACATAGTTACTCTACAGTTAACAGTGTAATGGTCCACATATCTTTCACTAGAGAATTTACCTGAAGTGGTAAATTTAACCATATTTTATCCAAAATAAACGAATTGGGGATGTTGTGAGCATATGACTGTAAATCTGACATATAATGTGAAATGAGGAGATTAATATTTTTTTCATAGACATTTTGATATTTATATTGTGTTTGTACATTGCTAGTCCCCCATTGAATCCCAATACAGTAATCCCTCGCTACTTCACGGTTCACTTTTCGCGGATTCACGACTTCGCGGATTTTATATGTAAGCATATCTAAATACATAACGCGGATTTTTCGCTGCTTCGCGGGTTTCTGCGGACAATGGGTCTTTTTACTTGCTTCCTCAGTTGGTTTGCCCAGTTGATTTCATACAAGAGATGCTATTGGCGGATGGCTGAGAAGCTACCCAATCAGAGCACGCAGTTAAGTTCCTGTGTGCTGCTGATTGGCTCAGCGACGGAGTGTTGCATTAACCAGGAAGTCTCATCTCACTCATTCATCATTAACGTGCTAATGCTTCAGGGGCCGTGTCCAAGCACCAACAGAAGATGCAAATGATTGCAGAAAAGGTAAAAGTTTTGGATATGTTGAAGGAAGGGAACAGCTACACCGCTGCAGGACACCGATTCTTTTTATTTAAAAAGGAGGAAAAGCATATAAGATCTACGGCCGCAGTGTCCTTTAACCAGGGTGCAAAACAAGTTGCAAGTGGACGTGATAAGGCAGTAGTCTGGATGGAATCTGCTTTAGGAATCTTTGCAACAAGGTCGACGACGTCATGACCGCCTACAAGCTGCTACGTGTACTTCGCTATACAGTAAGTGTAAACTTATCTACTGATTTCATATTGCTTAGCAGTTGTCCCTGTTTTTAATAGAGTAAATGGTGGGTTGTAAACAATACAGGGAGGGTTTAAAAACGTCCAAATACACGTTAAATAATTAAATAAATATAGTGTCCCTACTTTGCGGAAATTCAATTATCGCAGTCGGCCTTGGAACCTATCTCCCGCGATAAGTGAGGGATTACTGTATGTCAGCAACTTAGTCTGTTCATTATTCAAACATGAAATTAACAATTTTTCTAGCATCTCTATAAACAACATGTAGTAAGTGACATATCAAAAAATAATTTTTTGTGTGAAGTGTTCCTTTAACCCAAATCTTTGTCGACCACTAACACTGGGGTCTAAGCCTACAGCACGGCATGAATGGAAGAAAATAACAAGGTGCAGATTTGTCATAGGGTTCAGTCGTCTGCACATCCACAGTCACAGTAATGCCGCACCACTTTATAATCACTAATTAAACCTCACATACACATCTTAAGCAGAGGTCCAGACTTTGACTAGGCTTTGGAGATTAATATTTCTACTTAGTTCACCAGTAGCGAATTAAATCATTGAAACTTTAAGCTAATTATATTGTAACAGATGGAAAAGTCTATTTTTTATTGTTGAGTGGATGTGCTATTAATATACAGTGGTATAGAGAACAATCATCCCCTTCGAAATATTCCCATTTTTTTTGCTTTATGGCCTTAAATGAAAACACACACACACAAATATTTCTTCCCAACTTTACTTACTCAATGCAACCTATAACATCCAAGTGAAAGATATCACAGCTACAGTTCAGAAAAATTATAAAAAATGAAAAAGACATACTGAGATTAATAAAGGATCACCCCCCAATGTCAATATTTTGTTGAACCACCTTTTGCTTTAATGAGAGCCTTGAGTCTGTTGGGGTACTTCTCTATCAGCTTTGCACATCTAGATTGAGTAATATTTGCCCACTCTTCTTTACAGAACTGTTCAAGTTCGGTCAAATTGGATGGTGAGTGTTAGTGGACTGCTATCTTCAAGTCTTTCCAGAGATTTTCAATGGGATATAGGTCTGGGCTCTGACTGGGCCTATTCACGGGGACATTCACTTTTTTCTCCTTCAGCCACTGTGTGGTCAATTTTGCTGTGTACTTCGGGTTGTTTTCGTGTTGAAAGGTGAACATTCTGCCCATCTTCAACTTTCTGGTAGGGGGTAGCAGGTTATCCTCAAGAATTTGACGGTATTTTTCCCCATGCATTTTTCCCTCTACCCTAACAAGAGCCCCAGGCCCTGCGGCCACTTCTATGCTTTACTGTAGGTATAGTGTGTTGTGGATGGTGAGCTGCATTGGATTTCCACCAGGTGTACCGTTTGGTATTGAGGCCAAATAGTTCGATTTTGGTCTCATCTGACCATAAGACCTTTTTCCACTTGGCATCAGAACCTTCAGGGTGCATTCTGGCAAAGCTGAAATGAGCCTTAATTTGGCCTTTCTTGAGAAGTGGCTTTTTCCTTGCGACCCTCCCAAACAAGCCACAATTGTGGAGCTCTTGTGAAATTGTTGTTACATGCACACAATGACCACTCTTTGCCATAAAATCCTGTAACTCCTTCAAAGTGGCCATTGGCCTCTTGGTAGCCTCTCTTTCCAGTTTCCTCCTTGCTCTTTTATCCAGGGAGGGTCCTAGTAGTACCAGACACTTGCCACTTCTTTATTATGGACTTTACTGTGCTCCTTGGGATTGATAAAGCCTTTGAGATATTTTTGTGTCCATCTCCTGCCTTATGTCTGTCCTCAACTATATCCCTGAGATCTTTTGAAAGTGACTTGCCACCCACAGTCAGTTGTTTGCTGTCAGTTGCACTACCAAGCAAGGGAATGCTCCAGGAACAGCTGTTTTTATGCTTCACTAATCACACTGATTACAATCGATCACAGGTGGAAGCTAGTAACCATGGTCTGCAATGGAAATGGTGGTTACTTACACCTGATTGGGTTTACAAATATTGTTTAGGAGGGGGGTGATCCTTTATTAATCTCAGTATTTCTTGTTTTTTATTTTTTTTAATTCTTCTGAACTGTAGCTGTTATATCTTTCACTTGGACGTTATAGATTGCATTGAGTAAGTAAAGCTGGAAAAAATATTGGTTTGTGTGTTTTCATTTAAGACTGTAAAGCAAAAAAAAAAAAAAAAAAAAGGAATATTTCGAAGGGGTGATTCTCTTCTATACCCACTGTAAGTGTAGGTACAGGGCAAGATTCCACCTTTGGTGGTTCATGAGCTGCATTCTACTAAAGGCTGGTTTATACTGGACATGTCCACGCTAGGGCCTCGCAGCAAAAATGATGTCAGACTTGGAGAGACAAATGTTTCTAACTGTGCGGCGCAACTAACACGGCAGCCATGTATTCCGTATGGTGAGTTTCAAGGAGAAGCTGGTCACGCTTGTGCCAGAGTGATGAACGAAGGGCTAAATATGCAATGAAGACCTGTAAAACACTAAAAAGCCATCTGCCCATCATGTTGGCCTGTTGTTATGAGATACCTGTGCCCTTTGTCATTGTCTCTTCTGATTGTGTGCAACTGCATTAAGATACGGTTGTTGCGTATTTGGACATCTTTGCTCACCATTTCTCTTTTGATTTAACACATGCTTCCAGCAAAATGCCAGCCTGTCCGTTTATAAACATGCACATGCAAGCTGCCTGCCCACCCGCTGTTTCTTCATGCATAGCAATGTCATGAATTCTGTGTTTTAATGTAGCAGGTGTATTACATGTTATTGTTATTTTACCAGAGTGTTCTGTGATTGATGGCAGACAGAAACTTTGTTAAAATGGTATAGAAAAATGCCACTTATCAGCTGTTTCTTCAGTTGTTTTGGCGTGCACACTTTATGTTTTGTTACCAATAAATTCTTCAATGGGAGCTCATCAACAAAGAAACATGGAAACACAGATTTAGTAAAATATTAATAATAATAGTAATTATAATTAAGTTTATTACTTGACACCTGTTGAAGAAGTCATGTTTTGTCAGATGGAATGGAGACTGGTGAAAAAAACTGATTAAAGGTTTGTTGGAGTCTTTCTGTGTAATCTTGTCAGTTTTCCACAATATTCTGCATCTTGTTGAGATCATGCTTTGTTGTTCCTATTTCAGCAGCTCAGTGTGAACGTGGCTTTTCTGCACAGATCAGAATAAAATCAAAAGTACTAAACTCAATGTCTTAACCTTGGACGATTTAGTCATGATCAGCACAGAAGGCTCATCACTTGAGCAGTTTGATCCTGAGCCCTGTGTTAAACGCTGGCTCACTTTAAACAAAGGAAGACTAAATTACATCAGATGGCCTGCTTACACTGGCATTCTGATGGTCAGTGACACAGACTTAGAGCCTGAGTAAAATACACTGTTCTTAATGTACATAGTTTGAAAGTTATAATGATATTGAGTTACCCAAATCATCAAAACAGACACAAAAGCACAAGGGAATAGATGTACTGCACAGGGTTAGAAATGTAAGAGCCTAAAATATTAATATTTTACACATTATCTGGCACCTAAATCAAAGCTTTTGACTCCTGATTTTTTTCTTTTAGGAGCCACTTCTTCCTTGAAATTAATTTTTATCTGGAGCCCTATTAAAATCCCTTGTTGACAGAAAGAGAACATGAAGACGCCACATAGTCAGTAACAAAACATGAGTTTCCAGCAAAATAAGCTGGATTCCTGAGGATGAAATGTGACACCATGCTGACCATTTTTATCTCTGATTTGGTCAGTGATGTGGGAAGTCTCTGCTTGTTCTGTACTGATAGATGCCTTCCCAGGTATGCAGAGCACACATTGGATTTTAAAGCATTCTTACTAACTAGTATATTGGATAACTTCCTTAGGAAAATACACAAAAGTAGCAGGTATGTTTTGTGTATTGAACCATGTACAGTATCCATATATTACAGATTTTCCTTCCTCCAGTGCACAGTTGAAGGTAGTCACAGGGCATATGCACACAATTCTGTTATTTGCCGCTATGGTGTTAAGCATGACATCATCTTACCGCCCACAAAGAAAGAAAACTGTGAATAATACCTTCCTACAGTAAAGTGTTGTCTGTCCTGTCTAATTGTTATTCTTGTCTAATTCCAATTATTTGAGCCCTTTCTTATTTGCAATGATGATGGACTGGTTGACAGACAAAATTAGACAGGAGTCCCCATGGACTATGATGTTTGGGGATGACATTGTGATCTCTAGCAAGAGTAGGGATCAGGTTGAAGACTCCCCTGAGAGGTGGAGATCCATATTACTAACCGAAGGTTTGGGCTCACTGGATGTACTGACAACGCGCTTGCGAAAGGAGTCACGGCACACACCAACTGTGACAACGCGCGCGCCTACAACGCGCTTGCGAAAGGAGTCACGGCACACACCAACTGTGACAACGCGTGCGCCTACAACGCGCTTGCGAAAGGAGTCACGGCTCAAACCAAAGGTCCATGCTGTGACAACACACGCGCCTACAACGCGCTTGTGAAAGGAGTCACGGCTCAAACCAAAGGTCCATGCTGTGACAACGCGCGTGCCTACAACGCGCTTGCGAAAGGAGTCACGGCTCAAACCAACTCTGACAATGCGCGCGCCTACAACGTCCTTGCGAAAGGAGTCGCGGCTCAAACCAAAGAAAACACAGAAACGAGACTACGACCTGTGAACTACACCTCAGGTAAAGCGTGCACGCCAGGTTGTACGGCCACCCGGACGCGACCGCCCACACCACCGCATAGGTCCATGCTGTGACAACGCTCAAACCAAAGGTCCATGCTGTGACAAAGCGCGTGCCTGCGAAAGGATTCACGGCTCAAAAACGAAAGGATTCACGTCTCAAACCGCGGGGAGCAGGGCTCACCAACTAACAACAGAAACGACAATATTCAGCGCATATTTCAATCGCATGGCTCACCAGATGTATGGCATCCCCGGATGTACGGAATCCCCAAAGGTCCATGCTATGACAACGCGCGCAGCTCAAACCAAGAGTCACGGCTCATAAACAAAAGGATTGACGGGCTCAAACCAAAGGTCCATGCTGTGACAACGCGCGCGGCTCAAACCAAAGGTCCATGCTGTGAGTGCGCCTACAACGCGCTTGCGAAAGGAGTTACGGCTCAAAGCAAAGGTCCACGCGCGTGCCTATAACGTGCTTGCGAAACGAGTCACGGCTCAAAAACGAAACGAGTCACGGCTCAAACCAACTAACAACACAAACGACAATATTCAGCGCATATTTCAATCGCATTCCAGTATTACAGAACGGAAACCCCACACGTCCACACTACACAGCATATGTACGCTGGCACCTACAACGCAAGCGCCTATACAGTAATAATAAGCCACAGAAACACGGAGACAAAAGCAGATGGATAAACACAATAAACGAGCGCTCCGCATTAAACGTTAGTGCCATTATAATTCAGAACAGTAAACGACGTATGGCTAACGGAGTCACGGCTCCAAAACGAAACAGCTGAACTAAGGGAAATACACACACGATCCCGCATGGATAGACACAATGAACGCAGGCGCCTACAACGCGCTTCTACACTGAAATATATTTCATACATATATGTGCGACAACTCAACAACATTAATAACGATTATACTTCTATTGTAATTACAATATATTTATTAATGTACGTGCATATATATGTATTTCATTAAATCCATAACCTCCCAAAACAATCCCACCCTCCATCGTGTGTCATCCCTCCAACGATTGTATGAAACACAGACTGATTGCCGTGCCTTCATATACATACATATATATGTATTTAATTAAATCCATAGCCTCCCACAACACTCCCACCCTCCATCATCTGTCATCCCTCCGACGATTTTATGACACACAGAGCCATGTGTTTAGATAGATAGATATTTGCGATTCGTTAGAGAATCGGAGGTTTACTGGTATGCTGTAGATAGGAGAGGAATGAAGGTCAGTAGGAACAAGACAGAATACATGTGTGTGAATGAGAGGGAGGTCAGAGTAATGGTGAGGATGCAGGGAATAGAGTTAGCAAAGGTGAAGGAGTTTAAATACTTGGGATCAACAGTACAGAGTAATGGGGGAATGTGGAAGAGAGGTGAAGAAGAGAGTGCAAGCAGAGCAGAGTGGAGTGGGTGGAGAAGAGTGTCAGGAGTGATTTGTGACAGACAGGTACAAGGAAGAGTGAAAGGGAAGGTCTACAAGACAGTAGTGAGACCAACTATGTGATATGGGTTGGAGACAGTGGCACTGACCAAAAAACGGGAGACAAAACTGGAGGTGGCAAAGTTATAGATGTTAAGATTTGCATCGGGTGTGATAAGGATGGACGGGGTTAGAAACAAGTAAATTAGAGGGTCAGCTCAGGTTGGACGGTTGGGAGACAAAGTCAGAGAGGTGAGATTGCCTTGGTTTGGACATGTGCAGAGGAGAGATGCTGGGTATGTTGGGAGAAGGAAGTTAAGGATGGAGCTGCCAGGTAAGAGGAAAAGAGGAAGGCCTAAGAGGAGGTTTATGGATATGGTGAGAAAGGACATGCAGGTGATGGGTGTAACAGAGCAAGATGCAGAGGACAGGAAGATATAGAAACAGCTGTGGCAACCCCTAACGGGAGCAGCTGAAAGAAGAACAAGATTCCAGTTATTTTTGTATACAGGAAGCCTCAAGTCATAATGTTATGGAGGATGCTAGATACCAACAATGTAATTAAAAGTTTTACTACTACATCATCCTCGTACTGTTAATATTTTTTTTTTCTAGTGGAATGCCATATTGTTCATTGGAAAACTTGAGTGTGTGCATTTTCTGCTCAAAGCACTATGCTTTTTCTGTGCATATTCATTGAGTGGGTTTTGTACTTAATTGACAAGCAGAAATATATTAAAATATTGTACACTAGCTAACCCGCGGCGTTAGCATACGCCACATAATTATGTATTGATGGGTGAACACTTCCTAAACGACACAGTTGTCCAAATGGGGTGGGTTTGTGGATACCACTGTGAGTGAATGAAAAGATGGAGCTCTGGAGAGAGCAACATACAATTGTCCGTGACTGAAAGCGAGATCGTCTGTGACGATAGAGGCCACGCTGGTGAAAGTTACTTCGTCGGTAGGGATAAGTTTCAGCACTTGTTCATTAAAGTGTAGCGAGTCTTCGTTGTTGATGCTTAATATAGCTTGCGTACTGAGTTGTTCCGGAGTCACAGTTGAGAAACACTTTTTTAATATCTTTTAAGCACAGGGAAAAAATGAACATGTGAAACATCTGTAATGTAATAAGGCACCAAGAAAAGTAACATTGCAATAATGCACGCTAAGACCCGATCACTGTAAACAGAAGTGAAAACAAAATCGAGCCCAGTGCATTCTTTAACTGCCTTGTAGCGCAGTGGTAGTGTTGCTGCTTTGCAGTAAGGAGACTGTGGAAGATTTTGGGTTCTCTTCCCGGTTCCTCCCTGTGCGGATAGCGCTTTGAATACTGAAAACATCGGTATATCAATGTAATGAAGTATTATTATTCTTATGCGTCCAGCGCTCTCTCGCGCTCGCCTGTATATGTGTGTATGTCGCTCGCTCGCACGTATTCCTTCAGGCATACGCCGCATAATCATTTATTGATGGCTGAACAGTTCCGGAAAGACACAGTTGTCTAAAAGGGGTGGTTTTGAGGATACAACAGTAAGTGAATGAAAAGATGGAACTCTGGAGAGAGCAACATACAACTGTCCGTGACTGAAAACTGGTTTTGGCAGATACATGCATATCTTTTTGAAAGTTTGGCCCTGTGCCTTATTAATTGTCAGTGCAAAGGCCAATCTAACAGGAAATTGTCTTTGTGTAAAAGTAAAAGGCAAATTATCCGCGACAAACAAACTGTTTTACACGCTGCATACCAACCCGCGGCGTAGTATACACCGCATAATCACACCGATTTTTTAAAGTTTTTTAAGCAGAGGGAAAAAAATGAACATTTGCAAAATCTGTAACGCTGCTTTCAGTAAGTACAATGCACACGCATTTAGTTTGTCGGCCACGTTTTGCCAGCCGTCTTTTCTGGTTTGGGCTGCTTTTGCAGTGTTACCGCTTGTTCATATTAAATCTTGAAATCCTTCAAGTAACTAATTAAAATGCACCCGTTTTTTCATCATTTTGTTGCAGCCTATCAAAGACTTGCTGATCATGTTTTCTAGACTCAATATACATTAGCTTTTCACTCAGCACGGGGGCACGCATTCATCTCGGATTATTACATCCAGCTAGACTAATCTGCTACACGGCTGCGTTTGAAAAACCGACTTATCCCGGATGAGTTTCACCGGCATTAATGATTAGGAATCCGGTTGGAACAAAACCCTGCAGCCACAGGGGTTCACCAGGACCGAGTTTGGGAAACACTGCTGAACACAGACGAAACCGACTCGGGTGAGCAGTTGGGGCGGGCAAAGTACTTGCAGCTATTGATTATTTAGTGTTGTTTGCCTGGGTGTCTGACCTGCTCGACGGGATCAGAAATAAAAGGAAAACAATGTGAAGGCAGTGTCACAGGTGATCCTGTGGTATAGCGGGTCCACAGCTCCCCTTCAAAAGGCCATTTTTAAATAAATAATCATCGCACTCACAGCATAGCGAGGGGCGTGGAAGTGTGGCTGAAACGGTTTCCGGGTGGAGTCGTGCTGTGCGCATTTCTCCCCTGTGCAGTATGCGAGCGAGTGAGGAGAGAGAAAGCCGGTATGTTAGAGTGAACAAGAGCAGGCTCGAAGGCAATGTCACAGGTGTTCCTGTGGTATAGCGGGTCCATAGCCCGAGAGCAGGCTCGAAGGCAATGTCACAGGTGTTCCTGTGGTATAGCGGGTCCATAGCCCCCCTTCAAAAGGCCGTTTTTAATCAGGCGACTGACAGTAGTGGAGTCAGGCACAGAGAAGGTGAGCTGCTGAGAGAGCGTCTCGACTGTTGCAGGGTCTGCATCGGTGAAGCAGGTGAGAGGCTAATGAAAAAGAGGCACAGGGCTTATTGGTTTTTAAAGATTGCTTCCTTCATTGTGTTTTAACCTCAGTTTTAAAGGATTGTTTTAAGGATCCCATGGGATACCCCTCGCAAACTGTTTGACGCTGCATACAGCAATTCACATTCGCAAGAAACATGCCTCTATGAACAGTCAACGTGGCTCAGAGGTGCATGTGGACTCTAGCACAGACGAACATAAATGACGCAGTGTTTTCCGAGCCGTCGCGTCCGAGTTGGTGGGCGTGGCTCTGCGAGTTGTCGTCGTATCCAGTGGTCTTAGAGTTGGTGGGCGTGGCTCCGTCTTGCGTGCGCCATGAGTGTCTTACTTGTTGGCGGCTTAGTGAATTATATATATAGATTTTAGTCACTTGCACTGACAAATAAGCGTGCCATCTCTTTGTGCTTGTAGATGTGACCTTCAATGGAATATATGCATCACTGCTTTTTTGTGATCAAAGTTATAATGGAATAAACTTCAGACTCTACCTCTAACGCTGATGAGACAAAAGTTGACTCCAGTTCTCTTCTTTGCAAAACAAACACAGATGGTGTTATAATACATAAACTCTATTTTGATGCCGTTCTATGACTTTTATTTTTTAAACATCACCAGATCATCCAACTTTATTGTCAGCAGATTTTAATCAAGCGTACTCTGCTTCAATTATAAATGGTAAATTATTAAGTTTATAGAGTGTATCAACATGTGCATTTGAATTGTTTTTACATGACTACATGATTTCAAAAGCATATCTCTGTTTTGGGTTAATTTATGTTCTATATATTAGTACTCTGAGTAAAGAAGTTTTTGTTATAGTTTGTGTTTATTGATCAGTTTAGTGCATTATTTTGGTACTTACATATTCATAGCAATCAGACTGCTGCACAACATCTGTGATACTACACGATCATAGGAAAGCTTCTGACAGTATCACTGTGAAGCACACTATCTGACTTTATTGCGGACAGTTAACAGACAGACAACTGTTAATGTTGCCATGAAGATGATTCACAGGGTTAGTGAGCAAGTGATAGTTTTATTAATAAACAACAGTAAAACTGTATTCATGCTTCTGTCACCTCTCTTTACACACATGCACCTAGGCTTATTCCAGGAACTATTCTGCTTTACTGTAATTCTAAGCTGTACACACTATTTTTCTGGTAGTAAATGCACAAGCTGCTTGACATAGTAAAGCAAGTATGTCAAAATGAGATCATGAAGGGCCACTGTATCATTAGGTTTTCATTCCATACAAGACATACTTGTTTTGCCTTAATTTTAATTTACTTGCTTTCTTATTTTAATGCAGTAACCCATCAATATTTATTTTGTCCTTAACCTGTAGCCAAACAATAAAGAGATGCCAAGTGAGCCAACATATGAACATGTAACCCAGGGGTGTCCTACTCCTGGAGTTCCTGACAGTCCTCTATTTTTGCTCCTTATTTGGAGGCCAATTCTTGTTAGTGCTGTCATTTGTGAATTAGATTCTAATGATTGGACAATTTTTTCAGAATCAGTTTTATGTTAAATTCTAGTTTCATAAATTTAATATATCTGGAAGAGCCACTTTCCTTGTTATGAAAAGACAGTGAAAACCCTGAGGGCTCAATTTTGTAAGCTGTGTAGCTTAAATTTATTGCTTGCTTAAATATATGCTACTGTTTTTGCAACTAGTTCTGTCATTCTCTCATATCCGATTTTTTTCAAAATTGGTTGTTTTATTCTTTATGAGAGCACCAGCAGTATGTTTAGGGGACGGAACCAGACTAACATGTCTCGATCTCAGGCTTTGACTTTGTTCTTTTCAAAACGTTTTACTAAATCCAGTATGGTACAATGCACACAGGTGCATGTCGGAAGATGTTACTGGTCATTTTTTTGTATTTTAATTATTGTTTGACTGCTGGGTTAAGGGAAAAGAAACAATTGAGTATTATAAATCTTAAAAGAATAATTTTAACAGTAAAATTAAAGCAAAAGAATTCTGTTACACTAGCAGCAGTACCATTATAGTGTAAATTAATAGATTATTATTAAAGAAAGTGGCTTAAACTAAAACCTACACCATGGCAGCTATGCAGAATGTGTTTTGTCCGTTCTACAGTAACAATTTTTACTTCAGTGCTCTTTCTCCTCTGATCCTGTTTGCTTGGTGTGATTTTTTTTTTTCCTTCTCTTTATCTCTCTGGACACTTCTTCAAACACAAACCTTCTCCATTTGAATATTTGTCAATTACTAAGTAGATCTGTCTCTTAAATTCTCCTTGATGTCAACCTGGAGAATCTACATCTGGCCTTTACAATCCTTTAATTTCATTAAGGGTGGTAGCAGGTACTTCTTCACCTGCATCAGTACTGTCAGGCTACCTGTTCTTGTAATAACTTCACGGCAGAGGAACTGTAACAGATAATTGGCTGAAATTCGGGGCTTTGAAATGTGAAGCCAGTAATACTGGATTAAAATTTTAGTGTTTTTAAAATAAATACCTTTTGTACAAACAAAATGTGGTATTTGAAATGCGGATTTACGTCAACATTGCCTGTTGCCTATAGAGGGTGCACTATATCTTTCAGTTTAGAAAACTGGCTGTCAGTCTGAAACCCTTCAAGTACCAATGACTTAAATGAAATGTGTTTTCTTTTGATTGAATTAATGTAGTGCTTTTGTTTTTTGAAAAATTATTAAAATAGAAGGAATATTTAACCTGTGTGCTGTTCAGTTTGTAATTGTATTTCTTATGCTTTGACCATTTTTAATAAAATAATCAAGGAAATTAAATCTATGCACTTCTTAGTTTTAAATAAACTGCTTTCACTGTTCTCATAGGGTAAAATGTGAATTTTTTTAAATAGATTTTGCAAAATGCAACTTGAATTTGGTCATTTTGGAGAACTATCCCTTAAAATTATTTCCTACCCCGTTACTTGAAAGCAATGGTTTCTGACCCTGCATACTCTATTGGAGTGCTGGAGTCAGTATTGCATTCAATGTTAAAAGCAGCCCTAGAGGGGACCTCATCCATTGAAAGGAACAAATATGCATAGTCAGCCATAGGGAACAATTTAGGTTCTTGAGTTAATCCTACCAGCATGTTTGAGAAAAAATACAAAAAGAACATTCCAACTTCTACCCAATCAGTAACTGCAGCAGATTTAAATCCAGCTAGCTTCCTGCATCTGTGAGATAGCCCTGATAATCGGTACACCACTGTTGCACTTGATATAAAAAAAATAAGCCTTGTGACAGATAAGGGTGCTCTCGCTCCCTTGAACCCTCAGACCACACGTCAGACACCAGGTAAAAGTCCAAAGGTGAATATTTATTACTAGACAAAGAGCCCGTTTCGACAACGTAAGATGAAATGGGCACGAGTTTGTGTCAGCAGTGTATGAAGTTGTTTTGTAATGATTGTAGTTCGCTTTACTCATTACTGTACAGGCTTATACTGTTCGTTGATGAATTTTCCAGGCATTTAGTATAATACTAGCAAAATACCCGCGCTTCGCAGCGGAGAAGTAGTGTGTTAAAGAGGTTATGAAAAAAAAAGGAAACATTTTAAAAATAACGTAACATGATTGTCAATGTAATTGTGTTGTCATTGTTATAACTGTTGCTGTCTTTTATATATATATATATATATATATATATATATATATATATATTATATATATATAATATACACACACACATAAACATTTATATACATATACATATATATACATATCTACATATACACATCTACATATATATACACACATACATAAACACACACATAAGACTTACTGACTGAAACGGGCTTTCACGAAAAAAGTTAGGGCTTTGCTACAGGATACACCCTCCACAAGTTAACCAAGTAAAAATAAAATATATATTTCTGTTTTATTTAAACCTTTTAAGTTCGTATGCATAGCCCCATTTGGCTGTTTAATTTTTATTTTCTTTCTTCAGTAATATTTAATCTCCTTAAAGAAAAAGAACATATCCATTTTACTTTTTTTGTATCTCAGTAGTAATATTTTAGTGTAAAAGAATAACCAGTATTTAAACCTTTTATGTTACTTTATACATTTATTTTACACAATGTTGAAAAATTAATAAGAAACCTACATATTTTGGCAGCTGCTGCTTTCATTTTCAATGAAATGAAAAAAGCTCTCCAAGAGAAAACGTCAATAAAGAAGAAAACCCTCATTTATAAAAGTTTGCTGCAGATGACTTAACTGAAAATAAATGAATAGTTCCTATGTGTATAATACATATTTATCTATTTTACTTATGCCTTTATTCCACCAACTTACAACATCTCAGGCACAATTTGTTACATTATACAAAACACAGCAACACTCATAACAATGACAACACAATTACATTGACAATCATGTTACGTTATTTTTAAAATGTTTCCTTTTTTTTTCATAACCTCTTTAACACACGGGTATTTTGCTAGTATATATATATATATATATATATATATATATATATATATATATATATATATATATATATACATATACACACATACATGCAGTTTTAATAACACAGAAATCAATATAAACATTAACATCATTATCATATGAGAATATGAAGTAATATATAAGAAGCACATTTCTTATAAATATAAATTATTAAACAGTAAAATCTTCTTCTGTAATTTGCTACCGTGGCATTTTGTGTGTCTGTCCAGGATTTTAAATGACCTGTAGCTCGCAAACCGTTTCACCTATACACTTGAAATGTGGTACACATATAGTACGTCACGTCTACTATCCGCTTTATGGGTGATGATTGTTTTACTCTTTTTATCTTTATTTTATTTTATTGTAGAATCAACTCCTATCTGCGCACAGGAGGGCAGCCATGGGCAGATGCGTATGGTGTATTCACTCCATGTTATCGTGCATTGCGCTGTCAGTGGTATTTTGATAAAAGAATTTGAACAACATATAAGAAGCGTATAAATTATTAAACAGTAAAACATTAACATTTAAGAAGTAAAGTTACATTAAGTACTACTGCAGTGCCTTCGGGTATACCTCATTTTTTGTTTGCCCATTACATGCTTAAATGTATACATTTTTTGGTGCACCTACCCGAGAACACGCGACATATAACCGAGCGTGGGAGAAGCATGGATTTTAAACACGCGTTGAGTTCATCTGCTGGTCTCCCTCGTGGAATAACTGGTAATGTTTGTCTAAAATCTACAGCGAGTAAAACGACATTACCTCCTATTTTTTTTTTTTACGATCTGTGAGATCTTGCTTTTTTTGGTTCAAGGCTTCATAAGCTCTTTTATGTTGTATGGTGTACTTATCCCAAACCATCATCTTTGAATGTTGCAAGACTTCCGCCTTGTATGTAGATCGGGGTAATTACATTCATTGCATTCCTAGTCTGAATCACAATGTGATTGTATGGGTGGTTACCTGGCACTGTAGGGTTGCCACCCGTCCTTTAAAATACGGAATCGTGCCGCGTTTGAGAATGAAATTGCGCGTCCCGTTTTGAATCAATACTGGACGGGATTTATCCCGTATTTTTTTTATAATTTTTTTTTAAAGCAGCGTGTCATGCAAATCATCCCACACGCATTTTATGAAGATGCCTCCTTTCCTACTTTTGATTGGGTAATACTTGATGTCATCGTTAGTTTGATTGGTCTTTTTAACTGTCCAGTGAGGAGGGCGTGTCTTTTAAGTAGAGTCTGCAAAGTGTTGGCACTGAGATGTGGCGTCAGCGCCATAGTTGAAGCCCCTAACGTTGCGGTCAGCAAGTCGGCTAACATCCGCCATGTGCTGTCTTTCAGTTGCGAGAAGCAGATCATAGAATGGTTGAAACTGTTGCCCCTAACGTTGCGCCACGGCGTGTGGTTCGTTTATACCTCGTGTCTTCTCATTAAAGTTTTATCTCGCGAATATGTTATTGCAATCCGCAGCGGGAGCGTTTCTATAAACTTAATTTAAACTTACGTTTTACACCGTGCTTTGTTTCCCTTATGAACATGCTTGTATGCTTAACTCGCTCCGTTCTCAATTGTTTAATTAATTTTTTGCTCTTCGCTGTTTGCGGCTCTTCCTCCATTTCCCCCTACTTCGTTCTTTTATCTCGCGAATATGTTATTGCAATCCTTAACGGGAGCGTTTCAATAAACTGATTGAAAATAGTTTTGCATTTACCTTTTTAGTAAAAGGCGAGCTTTTAAGCCTGAGAAATCACCCCGTAAATGCACACGTTTAATTGCACATGTGTTAATATGTATGGTTACACAGTATTAAAAGACAGTGAACAACGTCAGTTACCTTTGTTCCCGCGTTTGATAAAAGGTGAGCTTTTAAGCCTGAGAAATCACCCCGTAAATGCACACGTTTAATTGCACATGTGTTAATATGTATGCTTACACAGTATTAAAAGACAGTCAAAAATTAACGTCATTTACCTTCGTTCCCGCGTGTGACTCGTGCTGTAAATCTCTTCCTTGTTTTTAGTTCACGTGATTACGTAGGAGGCGTGATGACGCGATACGTGACTCCGCCTCCTCCATTACAGTGTATGGACAAAAAATATGTTCCAGTTATGACCATTACGCTTTGAATTTCGAAATGAAACCTGCCTAACTTTTGTAAGTAAGCTGTAAGGAATGAGCCTGCCAAATTTCAGCCTTCCACCTACACGGGAAGTTGGAGAATTAGTGATGAGTGAGTCAGTCAGTCAGTGAGTGAGTCAGTGAGGGCTTTGCCTTTTATTAGTATAGATTGAATGATGAATGTTCTAGTACAATATGGAATAGTAATAAGTAAAAGCACCACAAACCTGGTATAGGTGTATTGAATGAATGCGTAATTGAATCAGAATGCATAATTAGGCCTCGAGCTGTAGTCGAAATCGCCTTTCAGGCCTCTAGAGCTTTAATCGAAGTCGCCTTTCTCTTTGAATTTTTGCGGCCGTAAACCCGCTGCCTGCCGCGATGTTGGGGTTGGATGTTGGTCTCGTAAGGGTTTTCAGGCAGCTGCACAGAAGGCGACTGCACATTCGGCCTTGGACGGACGTGAGTGAGTGTGTGAGGAGGCAGGAGAATTATGTATTAAGATAATAATAAAGTGCACAATGCACCACCACTCCACTATACTCAATAACAATAACCAAAAATCAAACAAATAATCCTCCACTCCCAGACGCTTAGCCACCCTGCCTCCCAACTCAGCTCGTCCGTCCAGGATTTCCCAGAGTCCTTTATAGTCCTTGACCCGGAAGTGTTTGTCCCTCAGTCCATGTGACTTTCCATCACTTCCTGGTCAGGTAATACCCCCTTTCTTCATCTCGGAAGCACGTCGTTTCTTCTGTCCATGTGACTGGGACGTACTTCCGGGGTGTAGGGAAAATAGTCCCTGGGCCTCCCTGCAGCGACTCCTGGCAGCCCCCATGGTATCCAGCAGGGCTGTGCATTAAAAGTCCACTGTCCATAATTCCCTGCTGGCATTTGGGGCATCTACATGCTGCAAGGAGGGCTCCATCTGGCGGCCTGGGGGTGTTGGCCAGGATGAATGGCCGGCCGTATCTCACAGTCTTTAAATAAAATTCTAATTACACTGTACATACATTGCCAAAAAAGACAAAGTATATAAAATTCAGTAAGATTTAACTGTTTCCTTTATGCATTTTTTTTATTTTGCCAGCATGTTTAGTTTCTGACATAACCTTAGTTTTACTTTTAACGATTCATTATTAATAACACATTTTAATTTGTTATATGCAAATTGATAACCACTTATAATTTAAATAACTATTGTTTTAAAATTTAAAACAAATTTCCAAGACTTCATAAATAATTTGGACATTTCCTTCTTGTAAAACCATATTTTCCAGCAGAGGTGTAATGTTGTGCAGCTTTTTTAATGTGTACCGTGGTTGTATCTTGAGTGGTAGTGGCAATGAGAGACTTTCTACGTTGAAAAACACTTAATTTAGTAAATGCACTGAGTGAATTTGGCTACAAAGCTGCATTCAGTAATTTTTGGTTTTGTCTAGAGATGTTCCGATTGTTCGGCTGCCAATTGAAATTTAATGATTTTAACTAAAGAAAGTTGATCAGTGATCAATAAAAAAGCCGATCACAAAACAGATATTTTCAGCCCCAGCTTTTCTGAGCTTTCTGGTAATTTAGTTGCAGTGCTTCTTCACATGAGATATTACAGTAGTTGAGCCAGCACACCTCTTTATTTGCAGCAAACTTTCTGAAGCGTAAACAAAGAGCCAATGGAAGCTTGTTTTATCACTGAAGGAGAGACGATTGGTATATTATCTTTTAAGTTAAAAAAAAAATGGTGTAATAAACTGAAAAAAATTAATTGGAGAAGTGGTCCTGTGCAACTACACAAACAGCAGAATTAGCTACTTTAAGGAAAACAACCATTATTTTGTCCTTTTAAATTAAAATGGACATAGCCGTTTGTTGCTGTGTGTCGTACAGCATAAGTTTTGGTAAGAAACAAATAACTACATAATTAAAATGATAATCCCATATTTTATACTTACACCTAAAGAATTGCAGACATCTAGTTGATTCACTGAAGAGAAAAGCACAACTGTATAAATATACTAAATATATTTTAAAAACAAAAAGCTGCAGTGTAATTAATGATTTAAAATGCAGCATTTAATTGCCAATATCAATTGATTGATTGTGAGAGAATACACACACACACTCACTCTCTCTCTGTCTCTCTCTCTCTCTCTCTGTATGTGTATATACACATACCGGGGGGGGGGGGGGGGGGGGGGTGTGGGGGGAGGGTCGTGGTGTGGATGAACGCATGCTAAGGAGATGCCATCGGATCATCTGCTGTCGCGTTGCCAGTCGATCATTTTAAACCCTGTACAGCAGCTGTCCTTTTGCCACTTTGCGGGGGGTGGGGGAGGAGGGATTAGGGTGGCTGAACGCATGCAAGGAGAAGTGGTCTATCGTCTGCTGGGTTTCTGCTGCTGGCAAGCTGCGTGTTTTGCTTGTCACTTGTTGTTGTTTTAAGAGCCCGGGAGCAACTTCAAATTGTCTTCCGAGAAGATCACGTCTCGTCTCCCTAGTCTCCCTCTCAGAGATTTTTTTTATAATATACAGTTCATCCAGAAAGTATTCACAGCGCATCACTTTTTCCACATTTTATGTTACAGCCTTATTCCAAAATGGATTAAATTCATTTTTTTCCTCAGAATTCTACATACAACACCCCATAATGACAACGTGAAAAAAGTTTACTTGAGATTTTTGCAAATTTATTAAAAATAAAAAAACTGAGAAATCACATGTACATAAGTATTCATAGCCTTTGCTCAATACTTTGTCGATGCATCTTTGACAACAATTACAGCCTCAAGTCTTTTTGAATATGATGCCACAAGCTTGGCACACATATCCTTGGCCAGTTTCGCCCATTCCTCTTTGCAGCACCTCTCAAGCTCCATCAGGCTGGATGAGAAGCGTCGGTGCACAGCCATTTTAAGATCTCTCCAGAGATGTTCAATCGAATTCAAGTCTGGGCTCTGGCTGGGCCACTCAAGGACATTCACAGAGTTGTCCTGAAGCCACTCCTTTGATATCTTGGCTGTGTGCTTAGGGTCGTTGTCCTGCTGAAAGATGAACCGTCGCCCTAGTCTGAGGTCAAGAGCGCTCTGGAGCAGGTTTTCATCCAGGATGTCTCTGTACATTGCTGCAGTCATCTTTCCCTTTATCCTGACTAGTCTCCCAGTTCCTGCCGCTGAAAAACATCCCCACAGCATGATGCTGCCACCACCATGCTTCAGTGTAGGGATGGTATTGGCCTGGAGATGAGCGGTGCCTGGTTTCCTCCAAATGTGACGCCTGGCATTCACACCAAAGAGTTCAATCTTTGTCTCATCAGACCAGAGAATTTTCTTGAGGTGCCTTTTGGCAAACTCCAGGCAGGCTGCCATGTGCCTTTTACTAAAGAGTGGCTTCCATCTGGCCACTCTACCATACAGGCCTGATTGGTGGATTGCTGCAGAGATGGTTGTTCTTCTGGAAGGTTCTCCTCTCTCCACAGAGGACCTCTGGAGCTCTGACAGAGTGACCCATCAGGTTCTTGGTCACCTCCCTGACTAAGGCCCTTCTCCCCCGATTGCTCAGTTTAGATGGCCGCCCAGCTCTAGGAAGAGTCCTGGTGGTTTTGAACTTCTTCCACTTACGGATGATGGAGGCCACTGTGCTCATTGGGACCTTCAAAGCAGCAGAATTTTTTCTGTAACCTTCCCCAGATTTGTGCCTCGAGACAATCCTGTCTCGGAGGTCTACAGACAATTCCTTTGACTTCATGCTTGGTTTGTGCTCTGACATGAACTGTCAACTGTGGGACCTTATATAGACAGGTGTGTGCGTTTCCAAATCATGCTCAATCAACTGAATTTATCACAGGTGGACTCCAATTAAGCTGCAGAAACATCTCAAGGATGATCAGGGGAAACAGGATGCACCTGAGCTCAGTTTTGAGCTTCATGGCAAAGGCTGTGAATACTTATGTACATGTGATTTCTCAGATTTTTTTATTTTTAATAAATTTGCAAAAATCTCAAGTAAACTTTTTTCACGTTGTCATTATGGGGTGTTATGTGTAGAATTCTGAGGAAAAAAATGAATTTAATCCATTTTGAAATAAGGCTGTAACATAAAAAAATGTGGAAAAAGTGATGCGCTGTGAATACTTTCCGGATGCACTGTGTGTATATATATATATATATATATATATATATATATATATATATATATATATATATATATATATATATATATATATATATATATATATATATATATATATATATATAATAATAATATAAAAAAAATCCTGTAGAAAAACAATACGGCTACGATATGTGATCTTCACGTTAAGATCATGGAAGACACTTAAAAGACCGGTGGCTAATCTCTCTAGTCTCATCGGGACCTTAAACATGAGACTTTGTGCCAAGAGATTGACCCAGGACCGTCTCGCGATGACATAACATGAGATTCTTGCAAGACACACCCTACTTATAACCAAATATCAGCACGGGGATTAACACACTCAGTCGTGGTTTGGCTTTGAGCACACTCTGATCCAGGGCTTTCAGCACATATAAAGCGTATAAGGACAATACATTGTAAATGAAATGTAGATGACAAAGCGAAGAAGAAAGCAGCGCGGAGAAAAGAGACTCAAAAGCGTTGGAGAGACAAAAAAGAAAAAGAATAATCTAGGTGCAAATTCAGAAAATAAGGAAAGTAATTATCAGCCCGGAACAAGTGGAGTTGGAAAAGAAATCATGTCCATTCAGGACATTTGCGCTATACACATGCAGAGCAGGTTAGAGATAATGAAAACTGGAATTCAAAAGACCCAAAAAAAACATAGGCACGAAATACATGCAGAGCAAGATTTTTTTTTTGTTTGTTCTTTATTTCGCCTTATACAATTTCTTGTATTAGGAATTTGGTAGTTTTCGCATACCCCTTGGGGTCAGAGCACAGGGGCAGCCATTGTACAGCGCCCCTGGAGCAATTACAGGTTAAGGGCCTTGCTCAAGGGCCCAGCAGAGCAGTGGCCTTTTGGCAGTGACGGGGATTCGAACCGGCAACCTTCGGGATACCAGCGCAGATCCTTAGCCTCAGAGCCACCACTCCGCCCTATAATAATAATAAGATACAGAATATGAAAGCAGAAAAAAACGACAGTGTCAAAAAAATGAAAGTAAACATCGCATTAGCGCAAAGAAAGAGAAATTATTACTCGGAGAAATAACGAAAAGGCGAGTAGAGATCGAATATATGGACAGGTGATATATCAGAAGTATGTAAATATTGTAAGGCTTTGAAGTTTAAGTCAAGAGAATTTCAAAAACAGAGTTTACCTCGCATGCATTTATTGGTTACTTTGCAAAAAAAATTATTAACTGCTGATGATGTAGATCGTTTTGTCTGTGCTGAAATTCCAAACAGAGAAACCTATCCTGAATTGTGGTACAAAGTCATTAAACACATGTCTCACTGACCTCATTAAAAAGATTCAGCACGTTGGGACTCGAAAGATTCCAAATATTGTTTTTACAGAAGTTCTGAAATAAAAGTGAAACTAATGAAATAGCAACAATTCAAAGAAAAAAAAATCTTAAAAGTGTGTATCTGGAAAAACAAAAACGGGTTGGCGAGCGAAGCGAGCAGGGGGCAAAGCCCGCTAGTGTGTGTGTGTGTGTGTGTATATATATATATATTATATATACTGTTTATAAATATATATATATATATAATATAGTAACAAGGTGCTATATAGGCACCTGGCCCGACACAGAGACACGTATAAAACTAATAAAGGCTTTTATTTTCTTCACCCGTGGGCGCACGTCTTCCCTGTGACCCACAGGCAATACACAGTCCGTAAAGCACTATAACACCAACAAAACACTCTTTTCTTCCTTTACCACCACTCCTCCTCAAGCTCTGTCTCCTTCCTCCCAACTCTGGCTCCGGAGTGGTGGTGGCTGGCCCTTTTTATACCCCACCCGGAAGCGTTCCAGGTGCTTGACCACCTGGTCCTAATTGCCCTTCCGGTTGGAGCAGAAGATACGTCCAGCTGGGCTGCTGACTCCGTGCAGCTCCCCCTAGCGGCCATCTGAGCCCCCAACCAGGCTGTGGAGGACTCCATCTCCCATGGAGCCATGCAACAGGTTGGGGGGATCACTGTCCACCAGGGAGGCTGCCACCAAGCGTCCCGGGGGAGGTATTGAGCTGCCCATGGTTGCTCCCCCAGAACAGATGCAGAAGGGGCGTTTCTGCCGGGCATGGGAGCCGGCTGTCCGCCATATTGCCCCTCCCTCAGATGAGGCTTGTGGGGCTCATCGGCCTGCCCCACGAGGGCCGGTCCTCTCCAGGACAGGGAGTCGGCATTCTTGGTTCCACGGCTGTGCCCTGTAAAAACATAATGAACAGGTCTGGGGGTGCTGCCCCGACATCCCTGCCACTCGGACGTCCTCTCTGGACAACACCTCCAGACGTGGCCACCGCGGCCGCAGTTAAAGCACAACCGACCCCCTCCAGTTCGACTCTTTGTGAGTGCGGAAGCAGGCAGGAAACCCCTGCCCCTTCGCCCACTCAGAGGAGGGCTCGTGGCGTTTCTGCCCCTCTGCAGCGTAGCCCTCCTGTACCATCAAATCGACGGGCTTATGCTGCACCTTGTTAGGAGTTCCCGACCTCTTTGTCCGCGTCCTCCTCTTTCTCTGGGGTACACTGACAGTCTGGGTCCCCTTATGGGAAGAAGGGAGACCCTGTGCCGTCTGCACCCCTTTAGACGGCTGTAAGATAGGCGCGGGCAGTCAGGGTGAAGTCGTTTGGCAGCCGACGTTCACCAGCTGCCTCTCCGCACGCTCTTCTGCCACGACGGCAACGTCTTGTGTAGTGGGCGGAGCGGCCTGGCAAGCAGCACTGATCATAACTGCAGCCGTTGTGCTCCGCCCCCTTTCCTCTACGGCCCAGGCTTCACCTACTTGTGCTGCTCTGTCCTGCAGGCAGGAGGCCGACACCCCCTGTGTCTCCAGCCATTTAACAATGGCTGCCATCGGGGCGCCGATCTTATTGTCCGAGTCCTCCTTCGTCTCCTGCAGGACCTGAAAAACCTTAACTAAGGACTGCAGGGGAAGAAGAACAAGTTTCAACTCCCGTGCAGCCCAAGAAAAGTTAATACTTTCGGTCAGTGGTGGACTTGGGCTCCCCTTGTCCCCTCCCGCAGACTGCGAGCCATCCAGGCCCTGCGGAACCTCCGCAGGCCCGGTCGTGTTATCGAGAGGCTCGGGGAGAAAGTCTGTCGCCCCCGCCTGCGACCTTTCTTCGGCAGGCAACTGACACACGCTCTCCCCCCCTTTACATGCTTCCGAGAGAAACTCCTGCTCCTCTAGCTGGGACACCACATCGGGAAGCTCATCCGGGCTCTCCTTCTCCCGCTGATCAATCGGGCCGAAGGGAAGACACAGCCCAGCCTTGCTCTCTCCGTTGTCACGCCACAGACAGACTTCATCTGCCCACCAACGGGTGGTTCGCCCCTCACTGTCTAGGAGGTAGGCTGACGCGAACGTGGAAAACCCTTTCCGCGGCCCGTCACCTACCTCCGGCTGCAACCCGTGGTGCTGGTTGACATGGCAGCGGCTGGCTTCTGTGTCCGCCCGGCTTTCTTCTTCCCCATTGTGCGGTGTCTGTAGGAGTCCTTTGGCGGCCTCAGTTGAGCTGTGCTGCGCGGGCTTGCTTGCAGCTGCGAGTGCGCTTTCCCAGCGCTGTGCTACGCGTGTCCGCTGGCAAGTCCTGCAGGCACGTACCTCGCGCTGCGGCCTCGGTGGCGCTCCTTCATCGGGAGCGTGCCCCGTGCTGAAGTCTAAAGGGCGCTCTCAGCGCTGTACTCTGATGGAGCACACTCTCTGCCTTGGGAGTGCGTTCGCCGCTGCGGTGCTGTGTGCGCTCTGTGCTATACGTGCCTCTGGGTGCTGTGCCGGGGTGTTGCACAAATAGTTTCCA
Organism: Erpetoichthys calabaricus; assembly: GCF_900747795.2. Classification (NCBI taxonomy): domain Eukaryota; kingdom Metazoa; phylum Chordata; class Cladistia; order Polypteriformes; family Polypteridae; genus Erpetoichthys; species Erpetoichthys calabaricus. Next base: position 63,182,919 of record NC_041410.2, on the reverse strand, counting down.
GGTTCCGGTCCAAATGGACGGACTGGGATCCTGCCGGCTACGCCAGTGTAACAAGGTGCTATATAGGCGCCTGACCCGACACAGATGGACACAGAGACCCGTATAAAACTAATAATGGCTTTTATTTTCTTCACCCGTCGGCGCACGTCTTCCCCGTGACCCACAGGCAATACACAGTCCATAAAGCACTACAACAGCAACAAAACACTCTTTTCTTCCTTTACCATCACTCACTCCTTCCTCCCAACTCTGGATCCCGAGTGGTGGTGGCTGTCCCTTTTTATATCCCACCTGGAAGTGTTCCAGGTGCTTGACCACCTGGTCCTAATTGCCCTTCCGGGTGGGGCTGAAGATACGTCCAGCTGGGCTGCTGACTACATGCAGCTCCCCCTAGCGGCCATCCGAGCCCCCAACCAAGCTGTGGAGGACTCCATCTCCCATGGAGCCATGTGACAGGTTGGGGGATCACTGTCCGCCAGGGAAGCTGCCACCAAGCGTACTGGGGGAGATATTGAGCTGCCCATGGTTGCTTCCCCGGAACAGATGCAGAAGGGGCATCCCTGCCGGGCATGGGACCCGGCTGTCCACCACAATATATATCTATACTAATAAAAGGCAAAGCCCTCACTGACTCACTCACTGACTGACTGACTCACTCATCACTAATTCTCCAACTTCCCGTGTAGGTGGAAGGCTGAAATTTGGCAGGCTCATTCCTTACAGCTTACTTACAAAAGGTAGGCAGGTTTCATTTCGAAATTCAAAGCGTAATGGTCATAACTGGAACATATTTTTTGTCCATACACTGTAATGGAGGAGGCGGAGTCACGTATCGCGTCATCACGCCTCCTACGTAATCACGTGAACTAAAAACAAGGAAGAGATTTACAGCACGAGTCACACGCGGGAACGAAGGTAAATGACGTTAATTTTTGACTGTCTTTTAATACTGTGTAAGCATACATATTAACACATGTGCAATTAAACGTGTGCATTTACGGGGTGATTTCTCAGGCTTAAAAGCTCACCTTTTATCAAACGCGGGAACAAAGGTAACTGACGTTGTTCACTGTCTTTTAATACTGTGTAACCATACATATTAACACATGTGCAATTAAACGTGTGCATTTACGGGGTGATTTCTCAGGCTTAAAAGCTCGCCTTTTACTAAAAAGGTAAATGCAAAACTATTTTCAATCAGTTTATTGAAACGCTCCCGTTAAGGATTGCAATAACATATTCGCGAGATAAAAGAACGAAGTAGGGGGAAATGGAGGAAGAGCCGCAAACAGCGGAGAGCAAAAAATTAATTAAACAATTGAGAACGGAGCGAGTTAAGCATACAAGCATGTTCATAAGGGAAACAAAGCACGGTGTAAAACGTAAGTTTAAATTAAGTTTATAGAAACGCTCCCGCTGCGGATTGCAATAACATATTCGCGAGATAAAAGTTTAATGAGAAGACACGAGGTATAAACGAACCACACGCCGTGGCGCAACGTTAGGGGCAACAGTTTCAACCATTCTATGATCTGCTTCTCGCAAGTGAAAGACGGCACATGGCGGATGTTAGCCGACTTGCTGACCGCAACGTTAGGGGCTTCAACTATGGCGCTGACGCCACATCTCAGTGCCAACACTTTGCAGACTCTACTTAAAAGACACGCCCTCCTCACTGGACAGTTAAAAAGACCAATCAAACTAACGATGACATCAAGTATTACCCAATCAAAAGTAGGAAAGGAGGCATCTTCATAAAATGCGTGTGGGATGATTTGCATGACACGCTGCTTTAAAAAAAAAATTATAAAAAAAATAAGGGATAAATCCCGTCCAGTATTGATTCAAAACGGGACGCGCAATTTCATTCTCAAACGCGGCACGATTCCGTATTTTAAAGGACGGGTGGCAACCCTACAGTGCCAGGTAACCACCCATACAATCAGATTGTGATTCAGACTAGGAATGCAATGAATGTAATTACCCCGATCTACATACAAGGCGGAAGTCTTGCAACATTCAAAGATGATGGTTTGGGATAAGTACACCATACAACATAAAAGAGCTTATGAAGCCTTGAACCGAAAAAAGCAAGATCTCACAGATCGTAAAAAAAAAAAATAGGAGGTAATGTCGTTTTACTCGCTGTAGATTTTAGTCAAACATTACCAGTTATTCCACGAGGGAGACCAGCAGATGAACTCAACGCGTGTTTAAAATCCATGCTTCTCCCACGCTCGGTTATATGTCGCGTGTTCTCGGGTAGGTGCACCAAAAAATGTATACATTTAAGCATGTAATGGGCAAACAAAAAATGAGGTATACCCGAAGGCACTGCAGTAGTACTTAATGTAACTTTACTTCTTAAATGTTAATGTTTTACTGTTTAATAATTTATACGCTTCTTATATGTTGTTCAAATTCTTTTATCAAAATACCACTGACAGCGCAATGCACGATAACATGGAGTGAATACACCATACGCATCTGCCCATGGCTGCCCTCCTGTGCGCAGATAGGAGTTGATTCTACAATAAAATAAAATAAAGATAAAAAGAGTAAAACAATCATCACCCATAAAGCGGATAGTAGACGTGACGTACTATATGTGTACCACATTTCAAGTGTATAGGTGAAACGGTTTGCGAGCTACAGGTCATTTAAAATCCTGGACAGACACACAAAATGCCACGGTAGCAAATTACAGAAGAAGATTTTACTGTTTAATAATTTATATTTATATGAAATGTGCTTCTTATATATTACTTCATATTCTCATATGATAATGATGTTAATGTTTATATTGATTTCTGTGTTATTAAAACTGCATGTATGTGTGTATATGTATATATATATATATATATCTATATATATACTAGCAAAATACCCGTGTGTTAAAGAGGTTATGAAAAAAAAAAGGAAACATTTTAAAAATAACGTAACATGATTGTCAATGTAATTGTGTTGTCATTGTTATAACTGTTGCTGTCTTTTATATATATATATATATATATATATGTATAATATACACACACACATAAACATTTATATACATATACATATATATACATATCTACATATACACATCTACATATATATACACACACTAGCAAAATACCCGCGCTTCGCAGCGGAGAAGTAGTGTGTTAAAGAGGTTATGAAAAAAAAAGGAAACATTTTAAAAATAACGTAACATGATTGTCAATGTAATTGTGTTGTCATTGTTATGAGTGTTGCTGTGTTTTATATAATGTAACAAATTGTACCTGAGATGTTGTAAGTTGGTGGAATAAAGGCATAAGTAAAATAGATAAATATGTATTATACACATAGGAACTATTCATTTATTTTCAGTTAAGTCATCTGCAGCAAACTTTTATAAATGAGGGTTTCTGATTTTTAGATAGTGCAAACTGTTTCTTCTTTATTGACGTTTTCTCTTGGAGAGCTTTTTTCATTTCATTGAAAATGAAAGCAGCAGCTGCCAAAATATGTAGGTTTCTTATTAATTTTTCAACATTGTGTAAAATAAATGTATAAAGTAACATAAAAGGTTTAAATACTGGTTATTCTTTTACACTAAAATATTACTACTGAGATACAAAAAAAGTAAAATGGATATGTTCTTTTTCTTTAAGGAGATTAAATATTACTGAAGAAAGAAAATAAAAATTAAACAGCCAAATGGGGCTATGCATACGAACTTAAAAGGTTTAAATAAAACAGAAATATATATTTTATTTTTACTTGGTTAACTTGTGGAGGGTGTATCCTGTAGCAAAGCCCTAACTTTTTTCGTGAAAGCCCGTTTCAGTCAGTAAGTCTTATGTGTGTGTTTATGTATGTGTGTATATATATGTAGATGTGTATATGTAGATATGTATATATATGTATATGTATATAAATGTTTATGTGTGTGTGTATATTATATATATATAATATATATATATATATATATATATAAAAGACAGCAACAGTTATAACAATGACAACACAATTACATTGACAATCATGTTACGTTATTTTTAAAATGTTTCCTTTTTTTTTCATAACCTCTTTAACACACTACTTCTCCGCTGCGAAGCGCGGGTATTTTGCTAGTATATATATATATAGATATAGATAAATAGATACTTATTTGTTAGAGAAATGATGACTAGTGTTAAGTCTTATTTCAGATAGGTACATTACAGAAAAAACTAAACAATATGACAGCTTTTAATTATGAGAAGCATATTATTTTCTTTTATGCCATATATATATACTGGAAAAATATTTTAGTACATATTATAGTATGTATTTTAAGGACGTTTTATTTGTTTTAGCATTTTATGGTCACTGAGCTTTACAGATTTTAATTTTGTTAATAAAAAGAAGAGTTAAAACCAGTGGTCTATAGTTAAATTCTAAAAATGCACTTTAATATAGAACATAAAACTTATACAGCTGCACGATGGCGCAGTGGTAGCGCTGCTGCCTCGCAGTAAGGAGACCTGGATTCGCTTCCCGGGTCCTCTCTGCACGGAGTTTGCATGTTCTCCCCATGTAGGGGTGGGCGGTATGACCAAAATTCTATATCACGGTATTTTTCTAAATTATCCCGTTTTCACGGTATTCGACGGTATTTTTTTCTCCATGCATGAGTGGATGTTAACCACATTTTCCACTGCAATTACTGGCTAAGAATAACCTATTCCACTGTCAAGAGTATTGTACATTGTACAAAAAAAAAACATTTTAATGTGCACACAAGTATTAATACAGTTTTGCATTGCCCCATAAAGTGATAGTTTTCAAGGGGGTGGCACTAATGGAGAAGGTATCACATTGCATAACAGATGCAGTCAAAATATAGAACCTTTTTATTGAACAAATTTTCAACCATACAAAGAGGCATTTAGACTTAGTAAAATATCCAGAAGTGCTTGTCAAAAATTGTATTGCACCGAATATGTCTTAGAAAAGGAATAAATAGTAAATATTTTTTGTAAACCAACTACACTTTCTGTTAATGTTAACAATCTCTGTCCACTGACATGTTAAAGTGACTTTTTAAACAACTTTATCATCATTAAACTGCATAATATTTAAACTAATAAATAATAACAATAAAATAAATAATAGTATTATTACTGATAGTTGCACTATTACTTCAAGACTTCAAGCCCAGGTGCATTACACAGTATTCACCAAATTAAATAACATAAAACAAGTGCAACTTGGTGATGACATCTTTACCAACTGAACCATCATTTAGGCAAACTGCATTAATATGGACCTTGCTTCAAGCTAAGCTATACTGGGAAGAAAAAAACAAACTATATGTCGAGAACAAAGTCAACATTTCCACTTTATTCTCGCCGTTTATGTCGAGATTAAAGTCGACATTTCCACTTTATTCTCATAGTTTACTTCATAATTAAAGTAGAATGTCGTAAACTAAACTTCTTCCTAAAATCAATGTTTAATCAATTACTTAATTTACCCCGTCATAAATTAATGCAGCACATTAAATGCTTTGTGTTACGTTCCCGACCCAGTGGTTAATCACTACGCTTCTTAAACTGACTTCCTCCGCACTAAGAGAAGACAGCGATCACCATACAGAATCCATTCACTTCATGATATTCCTGCTTTCTGAAAATTTAGAATGCTAAGATAAATAAATACTTGATATCATTTTCATGATGAAATGCATTAAAGCAGGTATTACACATGCATGGTAGTGAGGCGGTAGTGCTGCTCCCTCGTGGTAAGGGGTCCCCAGGTGTATGTTCAGTGTAGAGAACTTTATGGCAGGTGTGACGAGGCTCCAAAAAACTGGATGTATGAATAGCTATCGCACAGGTTTAACTTAAATATTGTGTAATTGTTGGGTTTGTGATCTGCTGGTCGGAGACACGAACACAGAATTCAATGCATGTTCTTCTGAGCGGGCTATCTTTATTGCATGCATGCTGTCTCTATCTGACGTAGGCTACCAAAACCCCAGTTCCTATCCTTACTTTTTCTTTCACCACATAACCAATCACCACGCGATAAACGTCTTTGTGAAATTAAAACTAGTTATAAACTTAGCCCACGGAGTGTTCAGAACTTTAAAAATATCTTCGTTATACATGTTTAATTATGCCATCCATTCAGAGTTGCGCCCATCTCTGAACGAGTTGCCAGCACATCGCAGGATGAATACAAGCAAAACATACACTAGCAGGGTCAATATAGCACAACAAAACCCCACATCCTACATGACTTTGAAAGGATACTGAAGCACGCCGAGTAAACCCACCAGAAAAACATGCAAATGCAAGGCAGGCATGCCGCCGTGCCCCCATATGATTAATGCATGCTTTAATGCATTTCACCATGAAAATTATATTAAGTATTTATCTTAGCATTCTAAATGTTCAGAGAGCAGGAAGATCATGAAGTGAATGTATTCTGTGCAGCGATCGCTGCCGGCGCCTCCTCTTAGTGCAAGAAGAAGTCAGTTTAAGAATCGCTTAACACAAAGCATTTAATGTGCTATATAACTTATGACGGGGTTTGAGAAAATCTAGTAAATTAAATATTCATTTTACGATGAAGTTTAGTTTACGATGTTCTACTTTAATGACAAATTACGAGAATAAAGTCAACATGTCGTCACACTATTACACAATACCCAGGTACATTACACTATATTGAAAACAAATAAAACAAGTACAACTTGGCTTGCAGTATTATCCAGTAGTATAGAAACAGTATTTACACATCTGACCTTTTAAAACTAAAGCATCTCCAGGCGACAGACGTGACTCCTTTTTTTCGTCTCTCTGTCCATTTTCACCGCGCGGCATACCTATGCTACTGCCCACTATTTGGTGGTGTAGCAGTGAAAAAGAGCCCTAGTGCAACAAATCTGTGTTTAGCAGTGTAGCAGTGAAAAAGGTCCCCACTTGAACAGTTTCCCGCTGCGCCACGTTCCGAACGTGGTTTAGGCAATTTAAACCGGTGTTGCGGTATAAGAAAAATCCATATCATAAAAAAAATTAAAAACGGTTTTCGGTATGAACCGGTATACCGCCTAGCACTATCCCCATGTCTGCGTGGGTTTCCTCCAGGTGCTCTGGTTTCCTCCCACAGTCCAAAGACATGCAGGTTAGGTGCATTGACAATCCTAAATTGTGCCTAGTGTGTGCTTTTTGTGTGTGTGTGTGTGTGTGTGCTCTGTGGTGGGCTAGCGCCCTGCCCAGGGTTTGTTCCTGCCTTGCTCCCTGTGCTGGCTGGGATTGACGCCAGCAGACCCCCATGACCCTGTGTTAGGATATAGCGGGTTGGACAATGACTGACTGACTGACATAAAACTTATCTTTATCTGGTTATGCAGGAGGTTAGTGTAAAAAGTTTTTAAAGGGATAAAGGGGAAAAGAAATTGGTATCGGAATTGGCCGATGAAATAATATGAAATCAGTGATCGGTGTCAGCTTTAAAAAAAAAAACCTACTGGAGCTTCCCTGGTTTTGTCCATAGTAATTAAAATGCTGTCTGGCATCCTTCATAGCATACAAATAGTTGCTTCTCTTAACTTACAGACCATTTACACCTTAAATCTATATACAATGTTCACATACTTCATTGGGAGACATTTTTACTCTATTGAATGGTACGATTAATGTTGTTATTTCTGAGAAGACAGGATATGGTTCCAGATGTTGGAGATTGATTGATCTTTAGTTTGTTTTCTTGTAATTTTATAAAATAAAATATAATTAGTTTTAATTAAATATTTGGCATGTTTCAAATGACATTTATTTTCTCAGAGTTTACTCTCCTTAATATAAGGATATTTAAAACAAATTATTATTAAAGCTCATACTTTATAACCATGTACCAAAGAAAATGATTAAAAACAAAATAGTGAACTGTAACATTTCTAACCAGGAAAGCCACTTGAAATGAAATAGGACTAAGCATTTCCTAGCATTTCTTCATACACACACAGTATGTAGTGATTTCTGAGAGTTCTGAGATTATTATTTTGAGAACTAGTCTAGAAGTGAATACAGAATATCAAAATGAGCTCATGGATGCTTGGTAAATGTATAAAAACTGAATCTCATGAGAAATTGGAAAAAAGAAGCCAATGTCCTTATCAGAATTAATGTACTTTTCTTATTAATCTGCTTTTTTTTTTTTTGTTCAGTTTATACTGTTTTCTTTTTGCAAGGACTTTTATTACAAACAATTGCATTGTGTAGCTTAGTTTTTCCAAGATTACCAAAAAGTTCAGCAGCTCTAACTTAAAAAAAGGGATTCTACAAAAGCCTGACACGCTGAAATGATTCCACAGACAAAACATCTTTGTTTTTAAAAGTTTTAGTTAAAATTCAAAGTAAAACAGTTCACACAAAAAAGAAAATTAAAATAGCAAACAAAAAGGAAAATTCTTGTTAAGAAAAGTTCTGTTCAAAGCTTAAATCTTGTTACATTTCAAATTGTTTCTGAACCATTTCTAGACGGCCAGAAAGCTGTATGCCTATCCCATTTCTAAGTTGAAAATGGGTCTTTCAAGTCCCTGCTTATTGGGACCTGTTCTAAACACAACTGATTCAATTATCACATTGTATCTCAGTTATCCATATTACTAACTGAGAATAAACCGGATATGGACGCAGGTATATGGCATGTCCATGGACGCATGAGACATAGTGCGCAGGCGCCGACAGCGAGCACTAACGGAAATACGAAATAAGGCAATGAGCACAGACAATACGGAACCCTAACCGTCCACAGTACACAGCATAGTCAAACCCGACATAGTACGGAAGGTGCTACAGTAATACAATAATATGAGTACTCACAGGCAAAACAAACACAACAGGCTTCTGCGTCCCACCCCACAATCAAACCGGGGAGAGTACGGCGTCCCCAGACGTCCACAAAACACAGCATAGTCAAACCCAAGATAGTACGGAGGGCGCATGCGCCTACAACGACTACCACATGAAACACAGAAACGGCACCGGAGGTATAATATTAGCTCAACTAACGTAGATAAGTGCCTACAACGCGTCACAGCTCAAAAACAACGGAGCTCAACTAACGTAAATAAGAAATGAGGCAACGCGCCCATAGGCAATGACACAGCCACACAAAAAAGAGGATTCAGCCCCCCGCCCCAGAGTGAAACGGGAAAAAGTAGAGAGTCCACAAAGGTCCACCATACACAGCATAATAGTACGGAAGGCGCGAGTTAGTACGAAAGCCAAAGGCGCCTACAACGCGTAATAAGAATAAACGAACACTCCGTTTTAAACGTACGTCATCCGCACACGTCCAAACTGTAATAAGAATAAACGAATGCTCCGTATTGAACGTACGTCATCCTCACACGTCCAAACTATACAGCATAAGTGAATCACATTGCAGTGATGCATTATTAACAGTACAACCACAGAAACCGCTCCGTATTAACAGTAAGTGCAATTATTCATATTACTAACGGTAAACAACGGAGAACTAATGGAGTCACGATCACGGCTCCAAAACTATACAGCTCCACTAACGGAGCTACAAACACGAGCCCGCATGGACAAAAACAATAGACGTCGGCGGCCTACAACACGCGTCTGAAACCGCGGAAGCAAAACTGTCTCGGCTCCAAAACCAAACAACTCGACTAACGGAGCTACAAACATATCTCATACATTCATCAATGTATTTCGGGTTACCCAACACCGGGGGTAGGCGAGCCCCCTTGTAGCAAGAAAGTTCTATCTCTTACTAACTTATAGGGGGAAAGACTATACCATTAACTATGACTATGGAAGAAATTTATTCTATTCAAATTTAGCAAACATTAATATGAGTTTAACTCAAAACTTTAACTTTCTAAGATTGGCTCTTACATTTCTGGCCCCTAATTGGCTAGGCAGGAGCAGAGACAATTACTATACTTTACTTCAATATGAGCCAAATAACTTTACTTTTACATTAACTATTGTTTTCAAATCACTAGCAATAACACTGCAAACAAACATTCTAAAAATTTCTTATTTCAAACTTTGGCTGTTTCTTAATGCAGGCACAGTTTATTCACGGGTATGTCCAGTGTGCTGGTTTTGGTCTGCACACAAACTCTTCTGACTGCACCTTTGGCATCTGTTATTGTCTTGATGACTCGACCCATTACCCAGGAATTGCAAAGTGTAGCTTTATCTACAATTAAAACAAAGTCCCCTGGTTCAAAATTTCTTCTTGGTGCAAGCCATTTTGACGTTCTTGAAGTATTGGCAAATACTCTTTAGTCCATCTTTTATGATCAGGTCAAGTTTATAGATTTCACTTTTCTTTTTACGCAAGCCTTTTTCTTTAAATCCTTTAATTCTTCTGGAAATTCTTACTGTTGACTGAGGCAGATAAGCTCTGTTTCCGATTTAGCCAAGTCTTCTAGAGAAATTGGGCTTGGTTTTAAAGTCAATTTATACCTTTTCATATGCTTTGTGATGAGTGATTTTTGTTTTTCTGGATTACTTTTAGACTGATTGGCTTCTAGTTGAAATGTTTGTCTTTCATTTCTTAAGTGTAGCAGTATGTCTTTAAACTTGAGGAACCAAGCCACTGCTTTCTTCAAGCGATGCCAATCTGAAAAGTAGGTGATTAGTTTGTTGATGGGCTCGGTTACCTCCTCTATTCTTGTCATGTTAACTGCACAAGTTTTAACTTCTGGATCATCTTCAAAAAGTGAATCGTTCAGTTGATCAAGTCTTTTTGGCCACTCACATTCTGGCTTCAATAAGAAACTTGGACCTTGTGACCATGTGGTGCTTTTGAGAAGGTTTTCTATGCTTAGCCCTCTGGATGCTTGATCAGCCTAATTAAGGGCAGATGTGACATACCTCCACTGCGAAGGTTGTGAATGATCTCTGATCACGGAAATTCTGTTGGCAACAAAGGTCTTGAATAGAGTGCTTTCATTTGAAATGTATTTTAGCACTGTGGTGCTGTCAGTCCAAAATGTAGATTCTTGTAAGAGCATTTGAAGCTCACCTTTTAGCATTTTGTCCATTTTGACTGCCACAACGGCTGCTGTCAGCTCCAATCTAGGAATCATGACCTGCTTCAATGGTGTAACTCTTGACTTCCCCATCAGGAATGAACAATACTTTTTGCCCTATTCATTGGTTAAGACAAGGTAAGTCACAGTGCCATATCCATCTTGACTGGCATCTGCAAAATGATGCATTTGTGCTGTCTTTATGGTTCAGAACCAGGTAGGTTTGAAGCATCTGTTCACTTTATAGTCTGTAAGTAACTGCAAATCATCCATCCATTTTTTTCCATTTTTGAATGTGTTTGAGTTCTACTTCTTCATCCCACCCAAATTTCTCTTTGCATAAGTCTCTTAGAATAAGCTTTGCTGGCAGTAAGGCGGGTGCTAGAAAACCAAGTGGATCATAGACTGAGCTAACAACAGACAGAATACCACGCCTTGTAGCAGGCTTGTTTTGTAACTTAATCTGAAATTTGAAACTGTCCGTTTCTGTGCACCACTGGATACCCAGGTCACGCTCTGTGGGAAGGAGACTGTGGCTCAAATTTAAGTCCTTTTGTTAATGAGCTCTGTCTTCTTCAGGAATAGACAATAAAACTGCTCTGTTGTTACTCACCCACTTAGTCAAATAAAATCCCCCTTTGAGGCATAGAGCTTGCAGGTCCTTTGCCAGCTTTATTGCTTGTTCTTCTGTTGCCACCGACCTTAAACAGTCATCCACATAGAAGTTATTGAGAATGGTGTTAACTGCTTCCTCTGGAAATGTATCTCTGGCATCTTCGGCTATTCTACACAAAGCATAAGAAGCACAACTGGGTGAAGAAGTAGCACCAAAAAGATGTAGTCATTTTGAATTCTTCTAGGTCTTTACTTAGATTATAAAAAGCGTAAAAGATCAGTGTCTTTATCTGGTACTTTAACTTGGTAGAACATTGACTTAATGTCTGCCATTAGCGCTACTGGCTTCTTTCTGAATCTTGTAAAGACGCCAATAAGGGTGTTAGTTAGGCCAGGGCCTTTTAATAATTGTTCATTAAGTGAAGTCCCCTGGTAGGTGGCAGTGCAATCAAAGACCACTCGAATCTTATTTTTCTTTGGATGATACACACCGTAATGTGGGATGTAACACACTTTGCCTTCATTGCAATTCAGGCTTTCTTTGGGTACCTTGACAGCGTAACCGTTGTCAATAATGTCTTTCATGAAGGCTTTATAGTCTTCGTGGAAACCTGAATTTTTGCTCAGTTTTCTTTTGAGTCCAATCGCACGCTGTTCAGCAGTACAGCGATTGTTCGGCATTTTAAGTGTTTCATCCTTCAAAGGCAAATTTAAACAATAGTGGTCACCTACCAGTCTCTCAGATTCTGAGGCTATGCGCATGAACTTGATGTCCTTCTGCGACATTTCCTCCTTTTCTTCACAGCAGCGCTCTGGGAAATCTGTGTTATACTGTTGCAGCAACATATCTTCAATTTCTGTTATTGACACACGATTGATTGAATGTTTGGGCAGCTTACCACTTTGTTTTGTGAGGTCATCTATCTCTTTGTATGGGCCACCGACTACCCATCCAAGTGCAGTCTTCATAGCATGAGGTCCACCTCCTTGCCTAGGTATGATTCGTGACTGCTCGAAGATTTCTGGGTAGTTGATTCCTATTAAAAGATCAACTTAAGGGTCAATATGAGATAGACGTACCTCTTTAAGATATGCCCACTTATCGATATCTTCTTGTAGTGGAATACTTTCTCTGTTCACTGGAATGGAGACCTGTGTAAAGACTTTTGGCAAATCAATATATTCATCATCATTTAGATCACAGACTTATAAATCTTATAAGACAGAACATTGGGTTAGCATTTTTGAATCATCATCATAGTTACTCATACTTTTGAGGAATACTTGTGTTCTTCTCCCTTGAAGGCTTAATTGTCTCTGGAGCCTTTCAGTGCAAATTATTATTGTACTGCCAAGGTCTATAAAGGCGTATGTTTCTACATAACTTTCACTTTTCTTAGATTTTACCTTGATAGGAACCACTTGCAGTGCACACTCTTCTCCGGCCCCAGTAAAGGCACAAGTTCCAGTCTCGGTTTCTTTTTCAGTAGATGTTGCCACACTGGGTGTAGCTTTAGATGTTGCTCCCCTCTCTTTTTTGATGTGCAGGATGTCTGGGTGCTGAAAAGAACATGTCTGACACTTCATTCTTTCTTTACAGTTCTTACCAAGATGCCCCTGTTTGAGACAGCGAAAGCATAAACCTTTAGATTTTAAAAAGTCAATTCTTTATGTGGCAGTCCTTTGATTTTACTACACTCAGCAAGGGTTTGCTGGCCATTGCAGAATACACAAGGCTTTTTAAATGCACAGGTATCATTAACAGTCTTTTTGACAGAGATTTCTTGAGTCCCCTTTTCAGCAGCATCAGAAATACTTGTAGTGAAGATACTTCCTGATCTCTGGCCACTCTTAAGAGGAGACCTATCCTTGTCGGTCTTTTTCTTTTTCTCTGTGCTACCTCTTGAAGCTTTTCCATAAATAGGATGCATAAATATCTTAGCCTGTCTATGTAAAAAGGTAGTTAAATCTCGAATGTCTGTCTCTTTGCCTTCTTCTAGATTATAAGCTATGTCTCCCCACTTATCTTGTAGAGAATATGGGAGCTTTGAAAGTATAGTACGGATATTTTCATTGCTATTAAATGCTGCTCGATTTCTTCCTTTGGTCATGGAGTCCATACAGTTATCAAGAAAGGTTGCATAGTCTCTCAGGGCCTCTCCATCATTTTGTTTTATTTGAGGCCACTTCAATGCCTTACTTATGTACGCCATCTACTACAAACTTTGTTGCCATAGTAACTTACAAGCTGCTTTCTAGCTTTTTCATAACCTTGATCTGGTGGCAGTTGTGCATAACCATTAATCATTTCTTGAACTGGACCTGTTGTATATTGAATCAGGTAATCTAATTTATCTTGTGAGTCTACTAATACATCACCTACAGCGTGATCAAAGGCTCTGATGAAGTTTGCATAAGCCAGTGGGTCGCCTGAAAATAAAGGGACCTGTCTGTGTGGTACTTCACCACGCGGTGCAGGAGGTGATGGAGCAGGAGCTATATTTTGTTTGGTTAGCGATTTAGCCATTTCAGTGATTGCTTTCTGACATTTGGCTTGACTTTTTTTTATATTCGGCTTGATTCTGAAATAACATGTCCATAAGACCGTGACCGTATGACTGCGAATGGGCCCCTGCGGCAGTTACTGATCGTACCTGCCATTCAGACTCGAGTTCATCTAACCTTTGTAGGATTCTATCAAGTGTTGATTTGTTCAACTAACACTGCCGAAGAAGATATTGATGCTGCAGCGGTTTGCTGTGCTGATAAGCCGCATTTTTTTAAGGGCATATTATAACTGAGGAGAAGCTTGTCGTACTTTTGACTTTGTGCGATCCCTTTCTTGCAATTGCATCTCTCCGAATTGATTAACTGTTCGTCAGATGTATGTATTAACAGGCCATTTGTATCTTTCAGCCATGTCGCTGTAGCATCAATAAATTCGTTCCATTTCTTAAAGCTTTCTGCGAATGTCGTTTTCTGTTTCTTAATTGCGCCTTCTTTACTTAGCGTTGTCTTTTATTCAGCTCCTCAATCTGACTGTGCATCTCACGAGAGATTCCAAGCTTTTGCACTACTTCTAAAAGATTTTCTTTAGTATCTTTTAAGGCTTTCGATTTTAGCCATAAGCTCAGAAAGCTGATCTTTCCTCCGACTTATATGACCTTTAAGATCTCCAATTACATTCTCTGGCTTTGAGACTTTACTCAGCTCCCGACTTCACTTGAGCTATGTTTAGACATTGTCATGACAGCAGCTTGAGCAGCTAGTTTCCTGACAGCAACAAACGTCACAGTCGAACACTCTGACAGCAGATGACTTCCTTACAGCGAGGCTTCCATGACTCGGGCAAAAGTACAAGCGATCATCCACAGTGTTTATAATATTACAGTCTCTTAAATCTTCTCAAGTTCGGGTACGCCAACCTTTCTTTCATTTACAATCATGCAGAGATAGAAGATAAGAGCACAGTACCTCGCTATAGCTCCATTCTTTTTCTTTCGTTGACGAGTTCTGGAGCACAAGCGTCCTCTCTCCTCAGATGGTAGTTTCCAGTTCGAATTCAATGCCTTCAGATGGCAAGTTTTCTGATGAAAATGTAGCTGCATTTTTCCAAAATTACCAACAAAAGCCTGACGTGCTGAAATGATTCCACAGACAAGATATCGTCGTTTTTAAAAGTTTTAGTTAAAATTCAAAGCAAAAGAGTTCAAACAAAAAAGAAAATTAAAATAGCAAAAAAAAGAAAAATTCTTGTTAAGAAAAGTTCTGTTCAAAGCTTAAATCTTGTTACATTTCAAATCGTTACTAAACACTTAAAGTTTCTGAACCATTTCTAAATGATGACATTTCTGAACCATTTCTAAATGATGACATTTCTGAACCATTTCTAAATGTTCAGAAAACTGTATGCCTATCCCATTTCTAAGTTGAAAATGGGTCTTTCAAGTCCTTGCTTACTGGGACCTATTCTAAACACAACTGACTCAATTATCACATTGTATCTCAGTTATAGCAAGAAAGTTCTATCTCTTACTAACTTATAGGGGAAAAAGACTATACCATTAACTATGACTATGGAAGAAATTTATTCTATTCAAATTAAGCAAACATTAATATGAGTTTAACTCAAAACTTTAATTTTCTAAGATTGGCTCTTACACATTGTTTCATGTTCTCTCAGTTCTACCAACCATTATATACAAAATACATCACTTTTCTATTAATGTCTGTCCATCACAGTATTAGAGTGACAATGATTAAGTTACAAAAATGTTAAACAGGCCAAAACACATATGCCTAAATATTGTACATTACCCTGCTGCAGCAGAACTTCGTCTAAAGGTTACTTTATTCTTAGTTTCTATCTTATTTTGTTCGCAATATGTGAGAAAAGGATGGCACGGTGGTGCAGTGGTAGCGCTGCTGCCTCGCAGTAAGGAGACCTGGGTTCGCTTCCCGAGTCCTCCCTGCGTGGAGTTTGCATGTTCTCCCCGTGTCTCCGGTTTCCTCCTACAGTCCAAAGTTAGGTCAATTGGCGATTCTAAATTGGCCCTAGTGTGTGCTTGGTGTTTGGGTGTTTGTGTGTGTGTGTCCTGCGGTGGGTTGGCGCCCTGCCCAGGATTGGTTCCCTGCCTTGCGCCCTGTGTTGGCTGGGATTGACTCCAGCAGACCCCCATGACCCTGTGTTCGGATTCAGCAGGTTGGAAAATGGATGGATGGATGTGAGAAAAGTTATGGAAGAAATGAGAAACTCAGCAAAAATACTTCAGTGTTGTATTTGCAATAGGGACTTAAACACATTATCACTTTACATGCAAAGCATAGTATTAACAGTTTAAAAAAAGTTTTGGCCATCTCCTAGATTTATAGCATATACATTATTTTTCAAGAAAAGGGTATTTGTTCACAATCGTGGTATGTCCTTACTATCCATATGATCTAAAATGAAGAATTTTTTATAATGTTTAAAAAATGTCATACCTGTTCGTTTGGCTTTAAATGGCTTTCAAAGGGCTCAAGTTCAAACTTACTAAATACATCAGTTGTTCATACCAAGAGTGTTGCTGAGTATTGATCTGTGTCTTGAGATTGAACACATGTTGTAAACCCATATATCTATGTCATTTTAGTTAGGGGGAAGAGCAAAACATTTCTTTGTGAGATTCAGCCATTTTAAAAGAAGACTAGAAAGGCGCTTCACTGCTTTGTTCACCTGCCCACGGCAGCACCCTTTCAGTCCCAAGGGTGTTGTTTCCTATAGAATAAAGTGGGTGTTATTCCGAAAAGCATTGCCCTGATGTACGTGACTGTGACACCGAGATACTACTGGATTTAAGAAGGGAAGACGTTATGACTTTAATGGGCATCTGCATCTCTCTCTATTATAAAAAAAATCTTTGGGTGGGAGACTAGGGAGACGAGACGAGATCTTCTTGGAAGACAATTTGAAGTCTCACAAGAGACGCATCAAATTGTTCCCAGCTCTTAAAACAATGACAAGTGACAAGCAAAACACGCAGCTCGCCAGCAGCAGAAACCCAGCAGATGATCTGACCGCTTCTCCTTGCGTGCGTTCAGCCACCCAAACTCCCCCTCTCCCCCTTCACAACGCGAGCGGCAGAGACACAAAGTGACAAAAGGACAGCTGCTGTGCAGGCTTTGAAATGATCGGGCAGCGAGACAAGCAGAACACGCAGTAGAAAGACAGCAGATGATCCGACAGCATCTCCTTAGCGAGCATTCAGCCACACCCCCTTCACAACGCAAGCAGCGTTATACGTCCTGTGAGAAAGAGATGGCTTCCAGGGTCGGAAACAAAGGACAAGTATTGTTTTTACAAAAGTTTTAAAGTAAAAGTGAAAATAATGCATATGTAACAATTCCCATGAAAATAACAATCTCTTTAAATTGTATATCTGGTAAACCAAACCCAGGGGTGGGCGAGCGAAGCCACCTAGTATTTTTAACAATTTTGTGTGACTCCAAAAAATTGTTAAAATAAGTTATAATTATAGAAGATTATATGCTTAAGTTATACTAGGATATGGGAAGCTATTGTTGCTAAAAATACAAAGTTTTTGTGTTTGGAAGTCAGTAAATGTATTTCAGGTTCAATGTAACTAGTGTGCTGTTTCCTTAATTTGTTTGACATTATTGAATATTGTCTCTGAGACAATTATTGCCAAAAATGATCCAATTACAATTGCTCCTACTCTTTCACTACATGTAGTGAAAAAGATCATAGACAAATCTGAAAACTGTCTGCGCTCCATTTATTTCAGTCATGAACCACAGAAATATTATGGGCGGCTTGAGGAAGTCTATGCCAAGAGATAACTATGGAAATTACTAATTACCTTTTACTCATTTAAAAATGTTGTCCTTGGTTGTTCTTTTATTACTATTACCATGTACTGTACTTTCCCTGTGAAATTTCATAAGACTATGGACATTGTACATCCAACATCATTATAATTATAACCATTCTGCATACAATATTTATAGTGGTTTTTTTTTTGCACTGAAGAGTAAAGACTCCAGTAATTTTTGTCCTAATAACAATAGTTTTAAGTAATCCATCTATACTTTGTAAAGTTAATTGTTAAGCAAATTAGTCTTTTTCTCATTTGCTGCATATTTTTATCGCTCCATATTAGAATGGCTGTGTTTTGACATTTTTTCTTCCAACTGCAGATTAGATTGCTTGGATTCACACCACTGGAGTATGCTTCTACTGCTAAATAAGGAACTACAAGCTGTTAATGTATGTTTCATTAAATGACGAAGATCTGTTCTGCTTTTGTGCAATGTAATCCATAGAATTTGGGGGGGGTTTCTGGACAAGATTCATGTGATGAAGATGGTAGTGATCTGGAAGCAGATGAGGTGTGGGTTTTCTTGGTTTTTCTTCAGAATTTCTCTGTCAGAAATTTCTCAATGTTCACTGCCTCTATGGAATATATTTAAGAATGACATTAAATAACTCAATCCTTATCAGATTCTTTTTCCAAAAAAAAAGACATCAAGGGGAAGGTTCTCAAAACCACTACATTACTTTATCCATATTAAGAAATACTTTAACATTTGAGGAGGTTTTACCCTTCCGTAGCTTTCATCCGTGCCTCTGGTTTCTTGTTGTTGTTGGTATCTATCATACTGATTATCATTATCTGAAACAGTTTTGTGATTAACAATTCAACAGTTAAATCTGCTGATTCCAAAAGAAGATTTTTTCAGCATCAGCCTTACTGATTTAGTAGTGCTCTTTTACGTGCAGTATTAAGGTAGTTGAGCTGGAGCAGATTAACAGAGACCAGTAAGGCAATAGTTACCAGAGAGAAGATTAGAATATTGGCCTTTACATTAAAAAAGTGGAGTTTTAAACTGAGAAATAGGAATCAGAGTGGTCACATTATACATTTAGACAAATGGCAAGAAAAGCAACTTTAAAACTAATTCAGACATTTTTATTTTGTGCTTTAGCTTAAACCAACAGAGCTTGTCTGAGTTTGGACCAGTGAGCGAACTTGTGTTAATTATAGTAGCTCATATTTTCAATTATAATAAGAAAAGATGAAGAATGTGAAACTGCTGCTTAGCCAACAGACTGTTTTACTTGTAAGCCTGTTAAGCTAATTAGCCTCGTCTTATGAAGATTAGATACATTTTTTTTTTTTTTTTTAAAGAGTTGTACCATGTGTATTTATTTGCTTATGTGTGTCAAACAGCATACGTTTTGGTAAGAAACATGGTCATCCATTTTACACCTCACACCTCAAGAATTAGAGATGTCTAGCTGGTACACTGGAGAAAAACAAAAAATCAAAAAAACCTGTATAAATATAATAAGTGATTATTTTAATAGCAAAAAAGCTGTAGTGCAGTTAATGATTAAAAATAATTAAAACCTATAAGTGCATGTATATTACATTTAAGTAGTTTTTGATTCATTTAATTGATGCTGGCAATTAATATGCAAGTTCCTATTTTTCATTCAACAAATGATGAAAAGTACTTCTCTTTTTTAAATTAAGCTTTGTTTCAGAAACAGTACATTAAAGAAAAATTAAAACAATATAATAGTTTGTAATTATTTGAAGCGTTTTATTTTCTTTAATGCCATATGTATTATGGATTAATACTTTCTCTACATATTTTATTAGTTATCAAAGTAAAATTTTTATTTTAGTGTTTTAATGGTCCCTTAACCTGGCCTACAGAATTTTAAATTAATAAAAAATGAACAGGTGACACATGTGGCCTAAAGTTTAATTATAAAAATATCCATGTTAACACTTTTAATATAGATCATAAGGCTTCTTTGTGCCTAATTGTGCAGAAAAGTAGTATAAATAAAAAGTTTTTTTTAAAGGGATAAACAGTAAAACGTTCAGTATCAGAATAATCCAATCCAGTAACATAGTGTCAGAGATTTGTATTGGCCCTAAAAAACCTGATCGGAGCATCCTTAGCGGTGTTTAATCTTTGTTTGTTTGCTTAAACTAGTGGCAAGCATTGCATGTATAATGAACATTTTGTCAGATTTTTCACTCCTTAATGTGGAGCTTCTTCCCCCAGGCCATCAGAATACTAAACTCTGTTAAATAACCTTTGTCCTTTTGCTCTCTTACTTACTGCGCACTTTATTACCACAAATAGGTCTTACGTTTACATTATATTGTATTGTAATATCATACAATATTACATTGTCTATATTGTATATATTATGTATAAATATTGTATCCATATAGTGCAATATCACAATCACTGTGAAACGATGTGCAATATTTTCTTTCATATTATATTTCACCCACTGACTGGCTTACATATATATATATATATATATATATATATATATATATATATATATATATATATATATATATATATATATATATATTTTTTTTTTTTTTTTGTTTGTTTTTATTTTTTGTAGTGTGCTGCCTTGTGCTGTCTTACCTACTTTCTGTGTAAGAAGTGAAATGTTTGTAATGTCTGTATGTTGCTTGCGTGCACTTGTCTTTTATGCACCTGTCTTTTATGTCTGTACATTGAGCCTGGAGAAACGCAATTTCATTCAGCTATGCATCCGTTGTTGTACTGTTGTATGGTATGAATGACAATACAGTTCACTTACTTACTTACCACATAACTTGTCTTTAATTTTGATTATTACTGGGATAAATGGGGATGTACACCTTTAAAGAGGAGTCATGGAAGGAGAGATTCCATAATCTGATTTAACCCCGTAATGTATAAAATAATGTGTGAGAGAGAGACTGGTATCTGCAGGAGAAGCAGGAAGCAACCAACAAGCACAGGAAAAAATAGACGCCACCTACTGGTAGCTGTATGTTTAGCTTGGAAGTACAAAAGAGACAGATCTCTGAAAAAGGATCTTTGTTTTGATTTCCTGGTGAGGTAGAATATTTTTCTTTTATTTATAGGCACTTACTTGTCCTGGTACCTTCATCCTCATTCTGAACTGTGTGAGACTTTAAATATGGACTCCTATTTCAAACTTTACATCTAGCTGATGTTGAATGATTTCAATATTTGTGATTTCTTTGTAGAGCATATTTTTTCCCTCATGCTTTATTTTGGGACTGTATCAGTATTTTGAGGGATAGTGAATTTTTTTTGTGGCAGTGTAAATACACTTTATATGTTGTCATTCGCTGAACGCTGGTCTGATATTATTAGTGAGTGGGTCAGTAAGGACGAATGTTGGTCAGAGAGCTTCAAACATTTTTTTTTTATTATTATCATTATTATTCCTTGCTGCAGTGGAGTGGTACAAACTGACAGGTGCAAATCTTTACTTGTTGCACATACCCTACATTTCAAAAAAAGAGTATTTGATTTTCTGTGGACCTTCCCTAGTGTGTTTTTTGTGATATGGGGACAAAAACTGCGAACAGTATTCTAGATGAGAAACATCCCTAGAGATGTGTTTCACATAAAACCTAAGCTGGTATATTATTCTGAACATTGTCATTTGGTAGAAAGTGACAGGTTCATTCAAATTCCTGCAATTAATTGTGTAATTATTTGCAGTATTTTTTTCTATAATTTGGAAAGCCTTTTATCAATTGACTGATGAATGTACAATATATTGTTTTGTACTATTTTATGGTTAGCAATTTCCAGTGGTTATAAATATATGTTCTTTTGGATTCTTTTGTGGCATCCCACATACGTTTTCTATGCGCTCTTAGAATTATTTTGCTAGACCTGCACTTTTAGACAGATTTACCACTATTTCAAGTTTTCTTCTGTTAGAGGTGATGGCTTTCATAGTGGTTCACTTGAGTCCTAGGATTTTAGAGAGTGCTTTGTAACTTTCTTTCTCAGGTCTTTTAGAGTTTCTTCTGAGTGAGGCAAGGTTTGCTGCTTGATGATACATTTAAGCCAACTTCACATCACTAGAAAGGTTCAGTTGAAGTAATGTTTAGTTTAAATGTGGCTGGGAACAATCAAGCTTGGCTCTGTCTAGTCTAACCTGATTTCATTTTAATTTGGTTCAATGGTTGGTTAAGTGTGAGTGACTAAGGGGGAAATTAAATTTTTGCATGGATGATGTGAGTATTGGTGAACTTTTTTCCTTCAATAAATCAGTTAAAAACTGTGTATTGTGTTTACTCAGGTTCTCTTTTGTATTATTTCGTTGTAATTATTTAATACTAGCCGACGCCTGCTGTAGCATACGGTGGTGTAAGAATAGGAATGGAAAACGGTGAGAAAGGAAATCAGAAATCAAGAAGAAATAAATACTTCTTGAAAGACGCAGTTGTGAAATCAGGCTTTCCGAATTTACGTACTATGGCCATGGCATCCTGATAGTTTTGTTGCATGTATCTTGGACCTACTGGAAATGTGGACGGTAATATGGATCATTTTGCCTACACGTACGTTGTTATTTTCAGCGTTTGCTTGCAGTGCGTCTGATAGTCCTTTGTATTGTTCCACGTGCAGATCTTGTTAATGTTATCTGAGATAATTGAGACGCGCGCCCTCTGTTTTAACATACGCATCTACGACATACTGTTAGAATAGTTTGCCGCTTTCCTTGAAAACCATTCATACAGATGCTGTTGGATTGGACTGAGCGATTTCATGCATGTGTTTGTATGATTTAGCAAAGGGGTTGATGGTTCTGAGCATGGAATCTAGCTGGAGAAATAAATTTTCGCTGCATGCAGAGTTTGCTTTATTTTGTACGCATACTTCAGTAGCTTGCGCTGTGTCAAAAACATACAACTGTCCATATCCTGGAGAGGTAGAAGTGTTAGCGTATAGTGGAGAGATTTGGTGATAAATTTGCCCGTGTATTTTAAAACAGTATGGTCCGTGGCCAGGAGGTTGAGTTATCTGTGCACCCATGGAAGCAAACACTACAGAAGAGTTGTATTCTCGAATGTGTTCACGATAATTTTTAGCTTCTGTTGTTTGCAGTGTAAGAAGCTGTTGTAAAGACACAGGTGGTTCCCGCAAAGGTGGTAAAGCTACTTTACCGTTGTGGCAGCACCTCGAGTACTTGTTGGATGTATTACACTCAGCAGGTCAGTATAGTGCATGACAATGTTTGCACTGCTGGTCTGGAGTCCCAGTGTTGTACTCTTGGACAGTGTGGTGCCCGGCGGGCGTTCATGCCCGGCTGGGACGCCCAGGAGGACCGGAGGAGGGCTTGTGGATCCTCTGGAACATGAGGGGGCGTCCTCCCTGGTTGCTGTGGGGACCACGGGTACAGAGCTTGGAAGCTCATCCCTGTAGGGGCCCGTGGTCACCGCCAGGGGGCGCCCCAATGCCTTGGGAGTGTTGGACCTCAGTACTTCCGCCACACCGGGAAGTGCTGGGGGGAAGAGAATTGGAGACACCAGGTGGACTTCTGGTTTCACCGCTGGAGCTTCCGCCACACAGGGGTGTGGCTACGAGCCCTCAGGTTGCAGCTGGAGCTCTTCCGGGGTGAATAAAAGGGGCTGCCTCCCTCCAGTCAGGGGCAAGAGTCAGGAGGAAGAAGGACGAAGCTTGGCGGAGAGGAGTGGAGGCAGACCAGAGACTATTAAGGCATTGTGTTGTGGCCAAGGACTTGAGGGGTGATTGGTGCTGCGGCACTGGGTTTGTGCTCAATAGTTGTACATAATAGCTGTAAATAAACGTGTGTGTGGTGAAACCATCATGTCTACCTGTCTGTGTCCGGGCTGTTTCCCACAACAGGAAGACAGGAATTAGGTGAAGAAGTACCTGTGGTAACGGAAAGAGGATTGTGTGTATGTATGCTGAGACTGCGTTGGTTTGGAAACGTTGCTTTGCAGATGTCGCATTGCAAGAGTTGTTAATGAGTTTTGTTGTGTTTAGTCAGACAATCCTGTGTAGTGAACTTCGTATTGCATTTCTGGCACTCATATAGTTGTTGGGAAGAATGCCTTTTCTTGTGTTTAGTAAGTGAGATTCGTGTTTGTAAAGTTTTGTTGCAGGAATCGCACTGGAAGAATGTGTTACTGGAGTGGGAGTCAGGTAATTTTTCAGAGGAGTGAATTTTTGTGTGTTTGTGAAGATACTTCTGCGTTGTGAAACATTTTGTGCAAGTGTGAGACTGAAATAATTTGTCATTGCAGTGAATTTTCTTGTGTTTGGCAAGGTGCGGGGAACGCGGTAGTCCAAAGGAGGAATAGGAATTGAGAAAAGCGGCGTGGGGGTGTATGGGAGGCCTCAGGCAGCATGGAGAAGGGTTTGGAAGAATAGGAATAGGAATCAAGAAATGCTGTGTTGGCTGCGTGTGGGCAGGACCGGTTTTGAAGAGGAGCCGCAGTCAGCGTGGGGAAGGGTTTGGAAGAGGACGAATAGGAATCGAGAAATGCCGTGTTGGCTGCGTGTGGGCGGGATTGGTTTTGAAGTGGAAGCAGGATGAACCAGAAGAGAAATATATAAAAGAGATAAAATTGAAGTGTTATGCTTAAGCAAAAATAAAGGAAATCAGGAATGCAGGCAATAGTGCTGGGCGGTATACTGGTTCATACCGAAAACCATTTTTTATTTTTGTTATGATATGGATTTTTCTTATACCGCAACACCGGTTTAAATTGCTTAAACAATGTTCGGAACATGGCGCAGCAGGAATCTGTTTAAGGGGGACCTTTTTCACTGCTACACCACTAAACAGGCATATGGACAGAGAACATTCCGAAACTGAAGCTGTAGCAGACAATAAAGTTGAACATGATGACACAGAAGAACCTTTGCTGGAAAAAGGAGTCCCGTCTGTTGTCTGGAGATATTTTGGATGTAAAAGGTCGGATGTAGACCATTATGTTCAAATGTGTGAATACTGTTTCTATACTACTGGATAATACTGCAAGCCAAGTTGTACTTGTTATATTTTTTCAATACTGTGTAATGTACCTGGGTACTGTGTAATAGTGTGATGACATGTTGACTTTATTCTCGACATTTCTACTGTATTTTCGCTATTTATGTCGAGATTAATGTCGACATGTTGACTTTATTCTTGTAATTTGTTATTAAAGTAGAACATCGTAAACTAAACTTCATCTTAAAATGAATATTTAATTTACTAGATTTTCTCAAACCCCATTGTAAGTTATGTAGCACATTAAATGCTTTGTGTTATGTTCCCGAGCCATGTTAAACTGACTTCCTCTTGTACTAAGAGGAGGCGAAGGCAGCACACAAAATACATTAATTTCATGATATTCCTGCTCCCTGAACATTTAGAATGCTAAGATAAATACTTAATATAATTTTCATGATGAAATGCGTTAAAGCATGTATTAATCATGTGGGGGCACGGTGGTGTGGAGGTTGCACTGCTGCCTTGCAGTAAAGGGGTCCTGGGTATTCCCTGCTTTGAATTTGCATGTTTTTCTGGTGGGTTTACTCGGCGTGCTTCAGTTTCCTTTCAAAGTCATATAGGATGTGGGGTTTTGTTATGCTATATTAACCCTACTAGTGTATGTGTTGCTCGTATTCACCCTGCGATGTGCTGGCTTGTTCAGGATTTACTCTTGCCTTGCACACAATGCTTGCTGGGATGGGCGCAATCCTAAATGAATGGCATATTTAAACACATATAACGAAAATTTTTTTTAAAGTTTATAACTAGGTTTAATTTCACAACGATGTTTATCGTGTGGTGATTGGTTATGTGGAGAAAGAAAAAGGATAGGAACTGGGGGTTTGGTACGTCAGATAGAGCCAGCATGCATGCAATAAAGAAAGCTTGCTCAGAAGAACATCCAATGATTTCCGTGTTTGTGTCTCTGACCAGCAGATCACAAACCCAACATTTACACAATATTTAAGTTAAACCTGTGCGATACCCATTTATACATCCAGTTTTTTGAAGCCTTGTCACACCTGCCATAAAGTTTACACTGAATGTACACCTGGGGACCACTTACTGTGAGGGAGTAGCATTACCACCTCACTACCGTGCATGTTTAATACCTGCTTTAATGCATTTCATCATGAAAATGATATCAAGCATTTATCTTAGCATTCTAAATTTTCAGAGCAGGAATATCATGAAGTGAATGTATTCTGTGCGGCGATCGCTGCCGGCGCCTCTTCTTAGTGTGGAGGAAGTCAGTTTAAGAAGCGCTTAGCGATTAACAACTGGATCAGGGAACACAATACAACGCATTTAATGTGCTACATTAACTTATGACGGGGTTTGAGAAAATCTAGTAAATTAAATATTCATTTTAAGATGAAGTTTAGTTTATGACATTCGACTTTAATGACAAAATAAACTATGAGAATAAAGTGGAAATGTCGACTTTAATCTCGACATAAGCGTCAAGATTAAAGTGGAAATGTCGAGAATAAAGTCAACATGTCCACTTTATTTTTGACATAGTTTTTTTTTTTTCTTCTTCACTGTGGCCCTAATACACTTCCGTTGGGCTGTACCACAAATAGCATAATAAATGCGAGTTGCAGTTTTATTATTTATGTATATAGCTTAGCTTGAAGCAAGGTCCATATTAATGAAATTTGCCTAAATGATGGTTCAGTTGGTAAAGATGTCTCACCAAGTTGCACTTGTTTTATTTTATTTTTATTTGGTGAATACTGTGTAATGCACCTGGGCTTGAAGTCTTGAAGTAGTAGTATTATTACTGGAAGTTGCACTATTATTTATTTTATTGTTATTATTTATTAGTTTAAATATTATGCAGTTTAATGATGGTAAAGTTGTTTAAAAAGTCACTTTAACGTGTCGGACAGAGATTGTTAACATTAACAGAAAGTGTAGTTGGTTTACAAAAAATATTGACTATTTATTCTTTTTCTAAGACACGTTCAGTGCAATACAACTTTTTACAAGCACCTCTGAATATTTTACTAAGTGTAAATGCCTCTTTGGATGGTTGAAGATATGTTGTCAAAATTTTATCTTATGTTGTTTGCAAAATTTGTTCAATAAAAAGGTTCTATATTTTGACTGCAACTGTCATGCTATGTGATATCTTCTCTTCATTAGTGCCACCCCCTTGAAAACTATCACTTTATGGGGCCATGCAAACCTGTATTAATACTTGTATGCACATTAAAATGTTTTTTTGTACAATGCTCATGACAGTGGAATAGGTTATTCTTAGCCAGTCTTCTGCAGTAATTGCAGTGGAAAATGTGGTTAACATCTACTCATGCATGAGAAAAAAATACCGTGAAACCGGTATAATTTTGAAAAATACAGTGATATAGAATTTTGGTCATACTGCCCAGCACTAGCAGGCAATACTTTTTTCATGGCACTGTATGTTAAACTGATACTTCTCAAAATCTCTACAAGACACCATTCATATACCTGGAAGTATTATCACACTCGGAGAAAATGAAACACCATACTAGATGTATGGTGAATGCTTATACTCTACACCAGCCACACCAACCAAACACCGAATTCTTTATTTATGGAGAAAGAAAGATTAGCTCAGTCATTTTTGAAAGAAGTTGCATCACCTGACGCACAGAACCCACTCAGTCAGTTGTACAGAACATATACAGTAGATGACATGATGTAGGAAGTATGGAGAATTCCATACAAGAAAGTGGCCACACACCTAGGAGAGGTAATCTGTTTTCCTGTTTTAACAGAAAGTAACGTTATTGTGATCACATTTTGAAAACCTGTTATTAATTGAAAGTTGTCTTTCACTCTTGTCATTTTAGTTGTGTTTTATTAGTATCAGTGTTACTGTCAGGAGTCTAAATATATTAAATGTGAATTTGTAATAGATTGCTGCTTCTTCTTGAAAATTCAATGCAGAAAGTGCAACAGAGTTCTTTAGTAGCATATTATTTTACTTTGGATTTAATTTTTTTGTTTTGTTTTATAGGGAGAGGACGCAGCTGATTGACTAGATGTTCTCACACAAACATGGAGCATTACATGGATACCGGTGTTCAGACGGACCCTGTGGTGGTGCTTTCTTTAGCACAAGCTGCTGTTCTAGGTCTCATTTCTCAAAACCAGGTGTTCGGGGCTACCATTGCACCCAATGGCTTCTATACGGGGGAGTCCAAAGTATCTCTTTTTCCTCAGACAGATGAAATGGATTATTCTTATAGTGATCAGCTCATTGGTGCAAATGGTGATTACCTGCCTGATCCTCAGGGTGAGGAAGGCCAAGCCAACAATGCCCACTGTGACAAGTCAGAAGATACAAAACTGAGGCATTCCTCACAGACTGGTCCCAAAGGAAAAGGCAGACGAAAGAAGATGGAATCAGAGTGTGAAGACCTAGACAGCATGGCAATGCTGCAGGCAAAGCAGGAAACATCCAAAGATGTTGACTGTATGCAGGATATGGTCATCTCTAGTGGTGGGGACAGAGTAAAGTTGATTGATCTGGGCAGTTTACAACATAAATCGCACCAAAGACTTTCAAATTCTGATCTCAAAATCGAACAAGTGGAGCACAACAACTCTAGTTGCACAGAGAATGAGTTCCATAAAAGTGAACCTCAGGGGGTTGAGGATGATGAGGATGAAGAAGAGGAGGATGAAGGCCTCTCCAAACCAAGTGATGAAGGGGAGGGTAGCCCCATCATGAGCCAGTATTTTGAGCCTACTGAAGTTGATTATGAGTCTGGAGAGGCAGTTGGTCATGGGATAGGGGAGTTTGATGAGAACAGCCAGAACATCAGCTGGCAGGAGCAGACGGATAATGATGGAAGCCTACAGCAAGGGCGACGAGCACAAATTGACCGGTTGGACATTAATGTACAGATTGATGAGTCATACTGTGTGGACATGGGGGAGGGCCTAAAACGCTGGAAGTGTCGCATGTGTGAAAAGTCCTACACTTCCAAGTACAACTTGGTAACACACATCCTGGGACACAGTGGCATTAAGCCCCATGAGTGCCCACGGTGTGGTAAGCTCTTTAAACAGCCTAGCCATCTGCAAACACATCTGCTAACTCACCAGGGCACTCGCCCGCACAAATGTGATGTTTGCAAGAAGGCGTTCACACAGACCAGCCACCTCAAAAGACACATGCTGCAGCACACCGACATCAAGCCCTACAGCTGTCGCTTTTGTGGCAGAGGCTTTGCCTACCCAAGTGAGCTGAAAGCCCACGAGACAAAGCATGAGAATGGGCGCTGCCACGTATGTGTGGAATGTGGCCTGGACTTTCCTGCGCTCAGCCAGCTCAAACGGCACTTGACATCACACCAGGGTCCCACTACTTACCAGTGTCACGAGTGCAATAAGACCTTTCATTACCGTAGCCAGCTGCAGACACACCTCATGAAGCACCAGAACATTCGCCCCTTTGTTTGTTCAGAGTGTGGGATGGAGTTTGCACAGATACACCACCTGAAGCAGCACTCACTTACCCATAAGGTCAGTATGCTCTGTTTAATGCTTATATTTTGTCATTGTTTTTCTATTTTTACATTCAGAACTTTGGTATTTACACATACTGCTGAAAACCAGAGAGGCTCCTGTTGAATTTTAATGAGCTGTGACTTTATGGTTTCATGGTCTCTCTCTCTCTCTCTCCCCAAGAATACACCACCCCACCCCTCCCCCCCCAAACCATTACCCCATAATGACATCCAGGTTCTCCTTTGCTTACACATCTTGGAAAAGCTATTCCTTCACTCTGTTTGCCCAAACCAGTGGAGAGCATGTTAGTGTACCACAGATACCAAAGAGCTCTCATTTTAAGACTACAGAGCCACTGTCATCTGAGAAGGATGGCTGTGCTGTATTAACTTTTAAAACAATTCCCCAGATTTATGTGTGTTTTCCAAAGCAGGGGTTGCCAACTCTAGTCCTGGAGGACCACCGTGGCTGCAGGTTTTCATTCTAACCCTTTTTTTAATGAGTGCCCTGTTTGTGCTGCTAATTAACTTCTTACAAATTCATTTTAATTGAATTGCTTTAAGATTTGTTGCCCTGAATTTCTTCATCGTTCCCTCTGAATTGCTTCATTTCTTTCCTTAAATGGCACCCAAATAGAAGTGAAATGTGAAGTGAGCGAGCCAACAGAAGACCAACCAAGTCAGGCCCTCAAACTTCAACCAATTTCACTTCAACCAGTTTCTTAATTAAGCACAGAGTCTTGTGGTTCATTAAACACATTCTGTAATTCCATGGCTTGTTGCTGGTCTCATTGTGCAATAGCGGACATTTCTGAAATTGTTGATTTTCTCTTTTGTAAGAGCACTGATTAAATGTTTTGATAGCCTGAGCAGATCGACATTCCTGAGACGTTCATCTTTCTTTCTTTTCAGATACTGTATGACGGACGCCAGTTGTTTTGGCTCATTTTGTATGTATTGTTTGGCTGCTAATTAAGGAAAAAAGAAACAAAGGGTCTGAGTGTTCAAGAGCAAGTCAATTAAGAAGTTTATTAGCAGCAAAAACAGGTCACTCATTAAGAAAAGGGTTAGAATGAAAACCTGCAGCCACGGTGGTCCTCCAGGAGTAGAGTTCGTGACCCCTGTTCTAAAGGACTATTTTATTTTGAACTTGTGTTGACATTGCTATAGTTGATGCATGTTTTGTCTTGACTTGTGAAGTATGAATAAAATTACAGCTCAAAGTCTAAACCATGTATGTGTGTATAAATAAACACATACAGTAATACCCCATAAGATACATATATGCATATGACAAAATGTAACCATCATGTTTTAAAGCATAATTCATCATTGTGAAATAATTGGGTGTGGGTGAGAATGAACTTTTGTAATGCTGTTACATTGCAGAAGAGGTACACCATGCTATTTATAATACAAATTTCCTTATTCTATTTGTCAGTTAATGATAAATGTGTTCTGAGATTTTCAGGAATTAGAAACAGAAACTTCATAGTAAGGTAATTACTCTCACTAATTATGGCACCAGAGAGTGGCTGTGTTGCATGTTGATTAGCACATGCAACTGGGATTTCACTGTACTCTATACACGTGACAATAATAACTTTATAAAGTAGACATCTAGAGTTGTTTATCAAATGAGGATATCTGTTTTTGCACGTTATTACATTACTGTTTATGTATGTCATATGCTTGTGACTGTGCCTATGGTGTACGCTTCCGAGTTGGTTTCTACTCTGCAGTCTGTCGTATGGAGATCGGCTCTCTCACAGCTCAGAATTTGACTCAATAATTAAATGGATGCTATGATAGTACTGCGTGTATATAGTATAGCAGTACTTCTTCCAATTCTAAATTATTTTTGCTGTTTATACCATTTTGTATTTTATTCTGCTATTATTAAATTTGCTGATAGAGTGAACTCAAGTCAAAATCCCATTTTACTTGTCACAAATGGAACTGAGGCTTGAAAACTCCAGATAGAAGGCATCACCATTGAGACTAAAATTGGCATGTCAAGCCTTATAAGAAGCAAGAGTACCAGATGTGCATCTGTATCTCCTTACTTGCTGATTCTTTACTTAAACTAGGGGGCTTCGCCCCTGCTCGCTTCGTTCCCCAACCCCCCTGCCTGCACTACACGCCAGCAACTTCGTGTCTCTGCTGCTCGCAAACAACAAAACTTTTAATTGTCGAGGATACGCCTCTTCTTGGGAAGAAACGCTACTTTTCCCTGATGGAAACACGAATTAGACGATCTACAAGTCTCCGACTTAAAGTTTAAATCTGGACAATATATTCGATCTCTTTTCGCTTTTCCGTTATTTCACCGAGTAATAATTTCCATTTGTTTGCGCTAAAGCGATCTTTACTATCATTTTTTGAGACTCTCGAAGTTTCGCACTTCCATTGTCTCTAACCTGCTCTGCATGTGTATTGCGCACATGTTCTTTACGATGTTCTACTTTGTCATCTACTCTTTGTCTTTTATTTTTGGCCCTGGGTGGGGTTAAATCTCTTGGCACAAAGTCTCGTCTTGTGGGATGTGAAAGTGTCTCTCTTCAAAAGATCACATCTCATCGCAGGATAAAAAGTCTTGTGTCTCAAAATTTTTTTTATTGTAATAGAGAGATAAAATACGTATTAGAGAAATAAAAAACCTTTGACACCTTGGAAAGGAGTCTTCATATCATTCCTATTAGCTTGAACAGGACATTGTCATTTGTATAATGCCATCCTATAGAGAACATACGTGCTACTTTATTTACAGATCCAGTGGAAACACTGTTTATATCCTACATTTCTGTAATTGGAGCAGTGGCGGAGATTAGTATTGCTGTGTCACATTAGTCATTAGGCCACATAGCCTGTCCATTGATTATGTTTTAAGCTAATATTCGACACAGAGGTAAAATTTACATATGGTGAGCAGAGTGCTTGAGTTTACATTCTAATGATTAGGCTGTAAATGTAGGTGTACCCATTTTGTACTCTCTCTAGGTATTTATAGCCATGATTGTTTTTAGATTTGAGTCTACACATTGCATATGGATAGATTTACCAACATTTGTATCAAGCTACAGTAGTATTTATTTTCTGCAAAGTAAATCTTGAATTATAACTTTTGAGTTCTCCATAGAGCCATAGAAGACCATTCTGATCAGAAACTTGATGTTGGATGTCCTGTGGTATTCATTCTTTCCTTCCTGCATTTCTTCACAATTTAGTGTAATTTGTTTTGTAGTCAACTTGTATCAGTTGTGTGATAGCCTAACTTAAGTAAAGTAAGGATAGAACATGTGGCACATTATATTTAGAACTCTGAATTTAATTCTTCTCTTGAGCTTGGAGAACTCACTGATGTAATGATGGCTCTGAAGCATCAGACATGTTGCATAAATGAGTTGAACTTATCTGTACTTAAGCCATATGATAAACTAAAACCATAGGACATTTACCCAAGCCCAAAAATAAGTTTACTTGATGTATATTTATTTTTGGGCTTGGGTACATCCTGTGAATATGCATGGCATGGTGGTGCTGTGGTTAGTGCTGCTGCTATGAGCACCTCAGCTTTGAATCTCATCCAGTTGTTGTTGTCTGGATTTTTTTTTTTTTTATTTTCTTCTCTGCACCGTGTACTGTGGTTTTTCTTAATGTCCCAAAGATGGGTATGTTGGGATTGTAGGTAACCCTGAGCTGGATCTGTGAAAGGCTGAGTGGGCTCTATGATGGACTGGTGCTGCATCAGTGATTGGTTCCTGCCTTGCATTGCATCTTGAAAACTTTTCCCTCACCACATTTCTGAACTGGACAGAACTGGTTTGGAAATGTTAGGTTATGTGCTGTATTTGGGAGAAAATAAAGCTGACCATGTGAAACTTAGCACTATGGTTGCCAGTGTACCATTGACTATTACAATATGTATTTATTGATATTTAACGTTACCTCCATTATCAATTATTGGAGGTTCATCACCATTTCTTTCCAACTGAATTGATTAATAATCTAGCTGCATTGTTGCCATGACATCCAAAATTAAATTTGCTGCAGGGGAATTTTATAGTCTGTATACCGTCATCCATTGATCTAAGCCCTGACTAATGGCTCCACTAAAGCAATAAAAGACACCATAGAATTTAAAGTTTTTGTTCTGGAAGACTACTAGACATACGATTGAGGAGTCATTATTAAATTTAACCATTCTAGTACCATTATGAGAAGATCCATTCCTGACTTGCAAGCTGTTTTTGGGAAACAAATGGAATTTTAGCTCCTGGAACTGTTTCTAAAAATAAATTTGTATTGAAGTCTTGGCCTTTATTTGTACATGAGCTTTTAACTCCTTAATCCAAAAAAGATTTAGCTTTGCCTTTATGAATTATTTAGGGATTTTTTGACACAGAAGTTGATGCTTTCTTACTTGTGGCTGGATGCTAATTGTGTGTAAGTGTTGTGTAAAATATGTTGTTTTCACCCTTATGCGCATTTGGCTGAAAGATTTAACTTTTCACCTGCATTTATTGCAATTCTAGGTGCACTTTTGACATTCTCAACAGTGGCTGCTCTGCTCAATTGAGTCTTCATCAGTTTTTGGTTTATGGGATATGGCTTGTGGATGTTTAGCAGTAAGGATGTTGGAATGGCCGGCTCACTTCCTCCAGATCCAAATCTTTTTCTGCTCTTCCAGCGTTCCAGTTCCTCTGTGTGCCAGCTGTGCCCTCTTGTGTCTTGATGCATTAGTGCAACTCTTACTTATCAAAGACTTGCTGAAGATTCCCTTATTTAGGTTGCTAAGTTCTCAGCTTGACTGGTATTCTCTCCATTTTGAGAGAAGTTTAAAATGGTGAACTGCAGAGAGCTGGTGACTTGATCCTTTGTGAGCCAGTAACACTGCTGTACTCCACTTCAGCAGCATTGTAAAGGGAATTTAGGAAGCATGTTGTATTTTGCAGGTGCTCTTTAGTTTTGACATTTTGCTTCCCTATAAGGATCCTCAGGTTTTTTTATGTAGTATGAAAGTGTTTGAATTCTCAAAGATCATTAGCACCTGCTTTGAATTCTTCAAACTATCTCAGAGTTGGCCACAGTTAGTGTTTTTGATTGTATGCACTGCCTGACACTTGAAGTCCTTTCTGAAAGGTCTTCCCTGCACATCACTCCCCCTTTTGCTTCAAAATGTTCAAATGAACCCTCACCAAGTTAATTTTCATTTTCATATTTTGGTGTGGACTCCCAGCAGTTAGGTTGAAGTTGTTGAATACCCACCATAGTCCATTTCACTGTCAAATGTTATCTGTTGTACTAAAAGAATTGATGCTATTTTTAATAGTTTGTTCTTTGTAGATTTTGTAAACAGATCATTTGAAAGGATCTCCTGGTTTTAGATTGAAGGGGTTGTCTTTGTGAGAATACTAAAAAACACAGTCATTCTTATCTTGATCTCTTCCCTCCATATTTCTCACTCCAGGGAGTGAAGGAGTTCAAATGTGACGTGTGCTCAAGAGAGTTCACACTGTCTGCGAACCTGAAGAGACACATGCTGATCCATGCCAGTGTGCGGCCCTACCAGTGCCATGTCTGCTTTAAGACCTTTGTTCAGAAGCAAACACTCAAGACTCATATGATTGTACACCTGCCTGTGAAGCCGTTCAAGTGCAAGGTAAGCTGTAATTTCATATCGCCTAAGTGGAGCTTGTCCCTTACGGCCGTGGTGGGAGGGCTCAAATACTGTGCTTAGTTGTTGCATATTCTTGGTTTCTTCCCTCATCCAGCAAAAATGTACCAGTTGGGGCATTTGTCAGTTGTCAATTTCAGTTGTGTATGCATGAGGTGGCCCGGTGACTGGACTGGCGCTGCATCCAGTTCTGGAAGGCTGTGCTCTATACCTCTGCAACCCTGACCTGGATAAAACTGTGTTCTAGAATAGAACCCTCTATTAATATTATAGTGGAGGGATTTGTGTGTCTAAATAAACCTAGAAGTCATGTTTTTTGGGGCAGTCACCTCTGGTCTAGTCACCAAAGGAAAATTGATCCTAGATGAGGGACTAAACTAAGTGCAGTTCAGTCAGGCCTTGTGAAAAATTTACGAAGGACCCAGTAACCTCACCCTAAAAGGGAAAACCAGAGTCCTGTTCTGGCGATAGGCCTGGGAAGGATCTTGTCAATGAGTGCCTGGCTGTCCTCCAGTGGGCTGACCACCTGTCAGGAGGAACTTCAAGGATCAGGTGCATTGTGGTTTGAGCTGCTTTCGGCAAGTGCCCTGGCAAATTGATCTCCAGGTACTTGTTGATGATTGAGGGAAGAAGGAAGAAGGAGATCAACAGGTGAATTGGAGCCACATCTGCAATCGGTCATGGTGAAGAGAGAGCCGAGCTGAAAGATAAAGCTCTTTATTTACCCATCAATGTACATTCCTATCCTCACCATTCATTGGTCACAAGCTTTGGGTAGTGACCAAAAGAACTAGATTGTGGATACAAGTAGCAGAAGTGAGGAGTGAACACATTCAGGTGGAGTCTGAATAGAGCTGGTCCTCTTCTGCATTGAAAGGGAGCCAGTAGAGGTGATTTGGTCTTTTGATTAGGATGTCTCTTGTCTGTTTTCCTAGTGAAGTGTTTCGGGGAAACCAGGACTTACCAGAGATGATTATATGTTTCATCTGGCCTGGAAATGCCTTGGTATCCCCCTAGATAAGTTGGTGGAGGTGCTCAGACTGCTACCCCCACTACCCAAACTCAAATAAGTGTCAGAAACTGTATTGATGGATTTTTTTTCTTTATTGTGACTGATTTCTATTATTTCTTTAATTTATTCCTTGCCAGGAAATTATTTTCTCAAGTTTATTAACATTTTTGTACTTGGCCAATTTTCTCTGTTTTCTTTCTTTTGACAGGTCTGTGGGAAATCCTTCAACCGAATGTATAACCTCCTTGGCCACATGCACCTCCATGCTGGGAGCAAACCATTCAAGTGCCCATACTGTTCCAGCAAATTCAACTTAAAAGGGAATCTCAGTCGACACATGAAGGTCAAGCATGGAATCGTGGACCTCTCCCTGGATGGGCAAGGTGAATTTTATTACAGCTGACCACCTGCAGCTGTACAGAGAAAGTTTAAAAAACAAAAAAAATCTGTCCTCACTCAACCTCTGTAAACTTCAACACTGCTGCATTGTCCTCCAGGGACCCTGGCACAAGTTACACATCCTAGTAATAGAACTGGGAACTGAACCTCCATTAAATACCATGCTCCTCTCTCTCTCCCCCTTCCCTCCTTGTTTTAAAATGTAGATAATCTTATGGACACAAGCAGCTCTGAGCACCAAGAAATGGAAGGTCAGGAAGACTTCGAGGAGGACAGCTCCTATGACTACACTGAAAGCGAGACACCTGAGGACAACCGTGCAACAGACATTTCCAAACTCTCTGATGAAGCCCTAAAAGAAATGGGATATTATAGTTTTGGCAAGAAGGCTGACCAGTATCCCATTGTATGATAATGGCTGTGGTTTGTTATGATGCAAATAAGGCCATTGTCAACGGCGCCTCGGAAGATTCTGAGCTGCAGTTATCTAGGAGAGCACATCGAATGACTGGGCACTACAGAGAATTCTTGGCGTAAGTTATGCTGTTTGAGCTGTGAAAGGAGGCTGCTTTTTTTTCATGTCGGGTAAGAGGGGATGGCAGGTGGACACAGTAAAGTATGCACACCTGCCCTGGGCTCACATGACTCCTCTGCTGTTGAAAACTAACCTGAATTCTCTACTTACTGTGGTATATATGGTGTTTTTTTTTTTTGTTTTTTTTATAGACTTAAAGAGGTTGCTCATACAGTCATTTTGTTAGTACTGGGTCAGGCCAGACAACCTAGAAATTAGCTTTATTGAACGATCGCAAGGCACTGCACATGGATGTGAAATTACTTTTGTTTTTTTTATACATTTCTTCAAAACTTAAAATAGAAGAACAGAGCTAGATGCAGATGGCCTAGTTACTGACTGCTGTAAACCAAGAGAGGTTGGATTCATTGTCTGTCAATGTTTGTTTGGTTGGGAAGTTGGGGGTGGGGGGGTGTCAGGTCTTGTACACTGCAGATAGTGAGTGGACTGTGAACATTAATATGGGGCCAAGCCACAGGCCACAAGGTTGGAGGTTAGCTGCCTGAGAGACTCGGGCATCAAATGGTATTTATTTATTTTCTTTTTGTTCACAATGCCGCTTAATTGAAACCCAGCAATGAATGTGAAATGATTACCTGTGTATTTGTTTTTGTCATTTTAAAGGCATCTTCAGCCTTGCTTTTTTGTCTTCTGCTTGTGTTCCAGCCATGTTGTCTCAAACAGTGTATGATGTTACAAAGCCTTCCATTTTGACAACATTGCCATTTGTTTTCAGATCTGTGTGCCCAACTGGTGCCAACAGTAGTCTAGTGTGTGTGTGTTTATATATATATATATATATATATATATATATATATATTATAATCCAGGTGAGATGCTGGAGCACAAGTCCCAGAG
The DNA here is from genome assembly GCF_900747795.2 of Erpetoichthys calabaricus. Classification (NCBI taxonomy): domain Eukaryota; kingdom Metazoa; phylum Chordata; class Cladistia; order Polypteriformes; family Polypteridae; genus Erpetoichthys; species Erpetoichthys calabaricus. The sequence goes on along the minus strand of NC_041410.2, from coordinate 63,144,881 downwards.
GAGATGGAGGGGTAGGTTAGGGCATGGTTGAGGCCCCATGAGAAATATGATTTGCTGTATTTTTTTTTTTTTGGCTTTTCTTTTGTGAACCTTTTTAACATTTACCTCTAATTTGGTAGTTTGACATTAATCATTTTGATGATATAAAATTATTCATCTTGTAAAATACTTGAATTCAACCCCTTACACAATACATTCTTGGTCATCAGTTGTTTGTTTCCTTAAATGTGAAAGGCTTTCAAAATTAAAAGTGTTCTAAAGCATTGGAGTTTCCTCAAGTTTTCTCCGAGGTTGCATCGGTGAGGCATCAAAGGTTTTAAATTTGTGCTCACTGCCAGGTACACACTGGAATATTTTTGTTTTTTCCACTCAACCTCCAATCCCAACCCAAGCTCCATAAATGGTTGAGGACATAAAGTGTATTGTGGTGAACTGGTGTCCCGTCCAGGGTTGTCTCCATCCTTGTACTCCAAGGTGCCAGCTAAAGGCTCTGGCCTCCCAAGGCCCTGGGCATTCCCTAAAATGTAAGAACTGAGTATCATATTAAAATCAAAAGAAAGCTGAACTGAAGATCTGTCACATTAGACTTGAGTGAGTTAAAGTTAGCAGAGTGAGGATACTGCCACGTGTGATGCCATATTGCAGGGAGGTCTTCCCGCTGGCATTGTTTTCATTTGATTTCTAAGGAAATTCAGTGGAGCTTTTTTAGAACTCAAAATTGGTGAATGGTCCATCAGGCAAGTGATCGTGTGCCCGTTTGAGAAGAAGAAACAGTAAAATGTCCGCCTAATGGGGACAATGTTTATGCAAACACACCAGCAGCTTAGTAAAATGGAAGAAGAAGTGAAGTTACCATGCGGACTTGTGTTTGAATGTGGACATTTTGGTTATCCAGACAATTACAGCATTGATTCCAAAAAGACAGCACAGATGTATTGAAACCAGTTCAAGGTTGGTGTGTTTTGTTCTTTTAATGCCAGCCTTTGTTTTCCCCTCGGCATGTTATGTTTTTCATGTTTTTGAGGCAGTGATGAATGTAGAGTAGTTAGCAGCTCGTTCATCTTCTTTTTAGTTTTTTCAATTTGATTTTTTTTTTCCATTTCTTGGCCTCAAGGACTGTTTAGTGCTTTTTCCTTGTGATCACTGTAGACCAAAGAATTTAACTTCTACAAGATGGAAAACCCTGCAGCCAAATCATACTGAGGGGTGTTTAGAAGATGGATTTGCAGGACCAAATGAGGACTTTGGCACCCACAAGTCCTTATGAGCCACATTCCACATTTTTGAAAATGTGCTAAATATATGAATAACATCAAAAGGTACTTGTTTGTTTCAAATAGGCAACACTGAACAAAAATTAGTCACCCCTGTCCAAATCTTCTCTAAAAGTGCTTAACTCCTCCACGAGACTGAAGAATGGCTGCAATTCTCATTGGCATGGGTGCCACCAGTTTGCAGATGCAAGCAACATCAAGTTTTATTTGCTCTTCCAGCACCAAATCCCGCAGCAGCCATATTAGTCAGGTGGTACCAAATAGTCCCACCAATTTTCTATGGCATTTAAGTGTGGTGATTCTGTGGGCTAGTAGAGATGTAACATTTTGAAGCATTCTCACTTGTAACAATTGTCTTGAAAGATTGGGAGGGTAACCAAGCAATGTTCACTCTGGAGATGAAGCACAAAAGGTAACACATGGTTGTCCAGTTATACCCATTGTAACCCTTCTGGTTCAGGTGGGTGGTCCTCTCAAACAAAGGTCCCATTTCCTCATAATTGAAACACCACAAAACTGCCGAGAGTCACCTCCTGCTTGAGTCTTCATGGAAGGCTTCATGTCATTTACGACGTACCCGTAGTCTCTTATTCAAATACAAGCAGAAATGTGACCAGATAATGTTTCCAGGCAACAGCTGCTGGCAAGCTTCATGGTTACAAAGGGACACTTCCATGGTACACTGCTCCTCTGGCATGTAGTTCTCTTGTGACAGTTTGCTCAGAATTGGTTTGTTGTGGGCCTATATTGACTGACTGCAGAAATTCTTGACTAGTGGCAAAGCAGTTTGATTGTGTGAAACATGGTGACAGTCACTGTCAGTTATCTGTTAGCGCAGTCTTTTGACCGCAGTTTTGGTGAACCATGAGTGTTTAACTACGATGGGCATCACTGCAGGAAGACCTTTTGGACAGTACACTTTGACACATCTGCGACATTGGCATCTTCCTTGTCACTCTACACCATTCCCTTTGGAACGGCCCCTTTGCCAGTCATTTATGTCTATCATATGACTCATCTTAAATAACAGCTGTTTGCGGGACAGTATTCATACTTGGGTGCCCTCTGTTGGTGTCAGAAATATGTCTCCTCTTACAGGGGCAGTGAGTAATTTTTTATCTGGGTTTTTTTTTTCTTTTTACCAAATTTTCAGTTATCTGCTGCTGATGTTCTATGTAAAGGCCATGAAAAAGGTAGTTTGTGTCAGAGAGTTCATAAGAAGTGTGAGCTACATTCTGCCTTGTTCCCATTGCCACCAGTCTCCCAATATCTTATGTGGAAATTTCACAACCCCTGAAGTAAACCATTCAAGATATGGCCAAGTATTAACCAACTGTCTTTAACATAACTTTTATTGTGGTTGAACCCTTTCACCTGTGCTTAATGGTGTCCACACCAGACACTACACCCCACTGTTAACATCAATATGAAGCATCACCTCAAGGCTCCTGGTGAACTCCCAGACACTCGTCATCTAAATCAGTGCTTCTCAAAGTGTGATCCATTAGCAGATGTTTTGTGGACTGACCTGGTCATCTTTCATACTTGAAGCCGCTCCAAGATGCCAACTTCAGAGCACACTGTGCCTGATGTTTACTTCTGTACTACTTCTTCCTGCTCCGGTTGTGTATTCTGAGGCAGCATGGTAGCTGGCATGATGGAATTGTTTGTATGGAGGTTTTTGTTGTCTTTCTGGGGGCACTGCCTAACTGGAGTAAAAGAGACCCTTAAATCAATAAAGGCCGTGTTCAGGCTTACTAACTCCATATTGGAGCTGAGCTGCACCGCAGGTCATTCCAGTGTTTTTCATGTGGATAGAGAAATGATTTGTGGTAATTATAATTTATGGTAACATATCTTTGGTTTTGACAAAGTGGCACTCAGTCCCAGACCCTTTGAGAACTACTGCTCTAATGCCACACTTCTTACTTGCGACAGGACCACTGTCCACCATTCAGCACACCTCAGCCTCTCTGTTGGCACCTTGTGGTGTCACGCATTGCCTACTGAATAGCACAGATGAGTGTGACAGTTTGGTGCGTACTGCCCACTATTTTTTCATTCTTATAAATAGTACATATCTTTACAAGATGGGCTGTAAATTGTTACACAAACAACCTGAGCTCTCATTATGTCTCCTAATTGAGAAGGGTGACACTTGGAGCCCTTGGGACAGACAGGTCTTTCTTACTTCTTTCGTATTTAATAAGGAAAGTGTTGTAGCGCTGCACTAAGTGACATCCGGGCATCAAATGATTTTGACGACTGTAATGAAGGATCGAGAACGAAGCAGCGCTTAGTGGCCTTTGAACGATTTTGTAACCCAGGATCCAAAGGCACTTCCACATTCCACTGGATTTTCTTTTTGTTATTTCAGACGGTTGGTTTATTATCTCACATGCTGACAGGCCATGCATGCATCTTGTTCTGTGGTCAGCCCATGCATTTGGCTGAACTTGTCGTTTACCTGGATGGCTTGTCTCAACACTCTGCATCCCAACAGGGAGTGCAGATTGCACTTCTCTTTGATGTTCAGAAAGATCCTTTTTAAAAATCACATAAATTGGCATCACATGATTCTTAAGTGGCAGCCAGTGACAGGTTAAATAAAAAAGTAACAGCAGGGTGCAAATCAGAAGGCCTCCAAGCCAGTGATGGCATTTCCCTCTGCATTTTCAGAAGACCAAATTTAAAGATTTGAAGGTATTAAGTCTGTAAAAATGTTTATTTTGTTGTGTGCTTCTGACTTTCTGTGTAGATGTAGACGCTGTAGCACAGGGCTTGCTTGCCCACCTGTCCATCCAGAGCTATGATTAGAAGCTCCATGTGTCTTAGAAAGGCCAGTCACCCTGAAGATAGTGACAGAAGAGTGAAAGCTTCCTTGTGCAAAGCACTGGTGCATCCATCTAACACACCAAAAAAAAAAAATCTGGTGTGCCCAACTGTGAATGAATGCCAGTGGCGGCCGGGGCACTGCACTTTCCACTATGTTTGCACTACTTTTGTTTCTTCTTTCCGGTATAACCAGACAGCTTGTGCATACCAAATCCTCCAATGTACTTATAAACAAAATGGGACCAAAAAGCAAAGGTTGGGGATTGGACACGAGGGTAACATTTTTGAAGGCAGAGGACAAGGTCACGTTTCTTGAGTATCCATCACTCCAAGCTGTTCAGAATGATGGAACCTTGTGATTACTACTTGGATACTGGATTGACAAATCAGGAACACCTAAAAGTCACTTCAGGCATGTTTCACTTTCTGAATTTGACACCAAAAAAATGAATATAGTTTTAATCCATAGATTTACTAGTAGCATGGAAGACAGCCCACTGAGGAAGTCTCCGGTACCACGCTGCACTTCCAGAAGAAAGCCACCATTTGTTTTAGCAGTACTGGCCTAGTGTTGCACTGAGACACTGTCTAGACCCGCTGATGCGTTTTTAAACACAGGAAGAGGCAGCTACTTGCAAGGATTTTTATTACCTTCACAATGATGTTAGCAAAAGTATATTGTGAAGTAAACTTATCTGTATGATGAGCTCTTGAAGTGAATTTAATGTGGGTAGACAGTACATGTAAAACGTTGTGTATCTGACAGAATACTGTAAATAAAAAATTTATTTACCTTTATGGTGTCAGCTTGTGCTTAATGTGTGAGACTAAAGAGAAAAACGGTGACTTTAAAGGATGCCCTTTACTGGGACTACATGTAACATCTGTCTTAAGTTAGCTGAGCAAATTTCTTAAGTGGAATGGGACACCCCACCCGAAATTGTTCTTTTCTAGACATTACTTACTTATAGTTTGTAGTTATGGCGCAGAAAAAAAAAATCCATGTTTTCATGCAGAACACAGAACGACAATGATAACATTTATGATCGAATAGCCATCTATGGTGCCTGATGCTATACAACAGCAAACAAAATCAATCTCCGAGCACTCTTGTCCAATAATCCACATCAAGTCATCTAGTTGTGTGCTCACAACATCGCGAGCACGTGCATTTGTATTAAAATAGCTTGCAAATGTACCACTTTTGGAAAACACTTTTGTGAACTAAAACTGAGTAAGTGAGCATTTGGATTGGTTCAGCCCAGTCACTGCTCATTGATTGGCTAACATGGTGCCTCGCTTGACATCAACAGTGCAAAGTTCACTGCCAGAAAAGTAAAAATTAACCTCCTTAGCATTAACTTTTTTTTGAGGGGAAAAAAAATGTAAGTGTTGCATTTTTTGGCTTGGAAAAAAAGACACTTATTGAATCTCATCTGAAACATGAAAAACAAACTAAAAAGTATGATACAAATAATAGGAAATGAATAATAAAGATGATGCTAATACAAGATATAAGCAGCAACTACTGGTTCCAACTTGTTTGAACGGGGAAACTGCTTAGGTGTACAGTCATTTGCCCGACACTGTTCAGTACAATGGTTTATCTCAACAACAATTCATTTGATCATGTTGTCATCAAGATTTTCACTTCAAGTAAGTGGACATTGGCTGCCTCAAAATGAGGTGGTGCTGGTTTATTTGAAACAGGGCCACCAGAAACCCAAACGCAAGCATCAGTTTCAGATTAATCAAAATTGCTTGAGGTTTCACTGCCCAAGGGCAGATCCACTTCGTCATCACTGCCGATGAGAAGCTCCTCAACATCACTGCTTGTATTACCGTCAAGAGCGTGCGACACCTGGGCTGCTGAAAAATGTTTCTTATGAGAAGCCATTATTAGGCTAGGAGAAGACATGTCTACACACACCACTGTTCTGGTTATGCACTGGCCTTACACTCAACGTAGGTAGTGCCTAAACCGTCAACTGAGTAATGCTCAGGTCTAATGCCATTAGCACTTTTTATAATGCTTACTAGTCTATAACGTTGCCCAAGTGACGGTCAGATCTAACACTTTTAAGTGGAAGAAAAACAAGTGAGAACTTTAAGAAACAGAAGGTCATTTTGACCCGCGCTGTTTCACTTGACTGCTGCTCAATAATGCTGAGGTACTCCACTTGTGATATGAATATAAATGTAATGCTGGGAGAGGGGCCTTCTTCACATTTGAGAACATTCAATTTCTGTTCACAAGAGCTTTATGCAACAGTGTTCAATTTTGAAGAAAAAAAAAAATCAGATTTAAAATCTGAACAGTGTTCCCTTTGTAGATACCATGTCAAATGTAATGTAATTAAAGATTAAAAGCAGTAGAGGTCGGTATTTCTTGCTGAATAATTAAAGGTATATGGAGTGGGCAGTTTTTGGAAAATGTGGGCAGTGCAGCCAGAAGGATATCGGCAGGCTGTAGGTTCAAACGGCAGCACTAGATCATTGTTTTTCCCATAGCAGGTCAATGCAGAACTATCCATGTGTAAAGTCTCAGTGCAAATGACTTTGATGAAGGTGTTCATCACAAAGCCTTTCCTCCAGATACGAAGACACGCCTACCTGTTGCAAGCCAGGAGGGTGTCTAACTGGACAAACATCACACGGACACAATCGGTGACTTTTATTCTTGTAAGGGTTTCACAAATAGTGCTTTAAAATTGTTTTAAAAAACTACTTAAACATCTGAACTGTCAGGAAAATAAAAACAACTGGTGCTTCCAAGATGTCTGCCGCCGCTGGAGTGAAGCACTCCCAATCAAATGGATTTCAATGGATGTTTTTATTGCTATGAATTTCAGTCATATCATTACTTCCAAGATCGTGTCCAATGGGTTTCACATTCCGATACGACAACAAGGAGTCACAAGCACTTTACGGACCAACAAACTGGTAAAAACAGCAGAAACGTAAAGTGCTGTTTTGTTTCCTTTCAGACAAAATGCATGTGGATATTTGAACCGTTAAGTTAAAAATAAGGTAAAAAAAACAAAAAAATAACTTCATTCATGGATGGTCTACATTCCACTGCTCATTTTTTTCCCAGAGCTTTATCAAGATTATTTTTGATAGCATCCAGGAAATCTGTGGTGTTCACATAATGCTCATTCAGCTTGCAGCTGCAAAAAAAAGAAATAGAGAGAAAGCAGATGAACACAGGATAGGAGGCAACATGACAGGGTCTTCTTAAATGGTTGCACATACAGGTGGGCACTGTGTGTATGAGAGGAGATTTTACAAAAAGAGCATTACTTACAAGCAGTGGTCTGTCGGCATAGTCTTTGACCTTCAAGAAATTAAACTACACATGATCACAGTCCAAGCCCACCTCTCAACATACACCCCACCACAAAGACACCCACACCATTTCTCAAAACGTTCTGCTTCTTGGAACATCTTTGGTGATTATGATAGACAGCTTCAAGCTGAACAAAAGATATAACTTCAGATTCATTGTCACAGGAATTTGGAGAAACAGGGAATTTTATCAAATTTAGTGTTTAACCGCTTAATAATACTGACACACTGCATTCATTCAATGCTTTGTTTCAGTGTCCAACACTAGATGGCGAGCATTTATGGATTCCAATTGTCCTGATACTACTTTGTCATTGTCAAGTCCTTCATCACTTGCTTTAAGCATGCAAAACTATGAAGTGTGACGTGTTGCTAAAGTTTTATATGATATGCAGCATGTCGTCAAGCAACTGGACGTAGTTTGGTGCTCTGTGGTTACCAAGAAAATTCTCAACAGCAGCAGATGTTTAAGCTGCTTGTTACTGATGACATGTCTGATAGATATGTGGACCAAGAAAAATGCCTTCCCTAACCCCTTTGAATCTGGCAGGCCCGGTTTCTGGGCCAAGTGCACAGCAATATACAGTGGTGTGAAAAACTATTTGCCCCCTTCCTGATTTCTTATTCTTTTGCATGTTTGTCACACAAAATGTTTCTGATCATTAAACACATTTAACCATTAGTCAAATATAACACAAGTAAACACAAAATGCATTTTTTAAATGATGGTTTTTATTATTTAGGGAGAAAAAAAATCCAAACCTACATGGCCCTGTGTGAAAAAGTAATTGCCCCCTTGTTAAAAAATAACCTAACTGTGGTGTATCACACCTGAGTTCAATTTCCGTAGCCACCCCCAGGCCTGATTACTGCCACACCTGTTTCAATCAAGAAATCACTTAAATAGGAGCTGCCTGACACAGAGAAGTAGACCAAAAGCACCTCAAAAGCTAGACATCATGCCAAGATCCAAAGAAATTCAGGAACAAATGAGAACAGAAGTAATTGAGATCTATCAGTCTGGTAAAGGTTATAAAGCCATTTCTAAAGCTTTGGGACTCCAGCGAACCACAGTGAGAGCCATTATCCACAAATGGCAAAAACATGGAACAGTGGTGAACCTTCCCAGGAGTGGCCGGCCGACCAAAATTACCCCAAGAGCGCAGAGACGACTCATCCGAGAGGTCACAAAAGACCCCAGGACAACGTCTAAAGAACTGCAGGCCTCACTTGCCTCAATTAAGGTCAGTGTTCATGACTCCACCATAAGAAAGAGACTGGGCAAAAACGGCCTGCATGGCAGATGTCCAAGACGCAAACCACTGTTAAGCAAAAAGAACATTAGGGCTCGTCTCAATTTTGCTAAGAAACATCTCAATGATTGCCAAGACTTTTGGGAAAATACCTTGTGGACTGATGAGACAAAAGTTGAACTTTTTGGAAGGCAAATGTCCCGTTACATCTGGCGTAAAAGGAACACAGCATTTCAGAAAAAGAACATCATACCAACAGTAAAATATGGTGGTGGTAGTGTGATGGTCTGGGGTTGTTTTGCTGCTTCAGGACCTGGAAGGCTTGCTGTGATAGATGGAACCATGAATTCTACTGTCTACCAAAAAATCCTGAAGGAGAATGTCCGGCCATCTGTTCGTCAACTCAAGCTGAAGCGATCTTGGGTGCTGCAACAGGACAATGACCCAAAACACACCAGCAAATCCACCTCTGAATGGCTGAAGAAAAACAAAATGAAGACTTTGGAGTGGCCTAGTCAAAGTCCTGACCTGAATCCAATTGAGATGCTATGGCATGACCTTAAAAAGGCGGTTCATGCTAGAAAACCCTCAAATAAAGATGAATTACAACAATTTTGCAAAGATGAGTGGGCCAAAATTCCTCCAGAGCGCTGTAAAAGACTCATTGCAAGTTATCGCAAACGCTTGATTGCAGTTATTGCTGCTAAGGGTGGCCCAACCAGTTATTAGGTTCAGGGGGCAATTACTTTTTCACACAGGGCCATGTAGGTTTGGATTTTTTTTTCTCCCTAAATAATAAAAACCACCATTTACAAACTGCATTTTGTGTTTACTTGTGTTATATTTGACTAATGGTTAAATGTGTTTGATGATCAGAAACATTTTGTGTGACAAACATGCAAAAGAATAAGAAATCAGGAAGGGTGCAAATAGTTTTTCACACCACTGTATACCCGACAGACCAGTATAATAACCCACCTATTTACCATCGTTTTCCTAACGGCCTACAGATAGCTGTTACGTTGCACTACACTCTAAATCTCACAGTCCGCCACCATAGTGGCAAGTTTCTCAAAAAGCCACTACACCTACTTGTCACAATCTGGCTGGCATCCTATCCTACACAAACAACAGACTCCTGTCTAATTACGCTGTTTGTACAGCAGTTTTAGCTTCTGCTTGTAAATTTTCAGAAGGAAACAGGATTTCAGCTATGCTTTAGTGTAGTATTCTTTATTATTTTATCATGCCAAAATGTAAGGATAAGTTCAAATGAGGCAAAAAAAAAAAAAAGCAGTAGGTGTTTAAGAAACAAAAATGGCACACTGAGCAGTCAAGCACCATCAGTCCGGGCTGTAGTAGAGATGGTTCAGATGAAAAACAACAGCTGAAAATGCAGCAATGCGTAGATATGGAGTTTGCACAGAGAAATACAAGCAGGCAAAGACAACAGGAGCAAAGCACAAGGGCCTGCCAAAGCACTGTAGAACTGTGTACTTCTTGAAGTCTTCTTGTGCATTCCTTCTGGCACTGAAATTGTTTTGAAGCCTATTGCTATATGGAGCCATTTTGGCATTAGGTCTGTACAATGGATGGTACAAAATGATTAAAAAGTGTGAGACGGTAAGTGATACAGCTTGTTCTATTACATAAATCTGTCATTATAACATTGTGGCTTATTATCATCACCATAAATCTAAATTTTTAGTTATCAAAACTGTTGGAAATTGCTGGGGAGGCTAAAATTAAAGTGCCGAAATGCTGGGGAGGGCATGGTCCAAAGGGTTGATGTTGGCATCCGCTACTTGTGGGAACTTCCAGGTCAAATATTGAAATTCTTCACCTCCCTCATTCATCGATTTCACACTTTTTTTCAGCAGTTCAAGTTTTATTTGAAGAGAAGCCAAAAATATCTTTTGCTGTGTTGACGAGTAGTTTGTGCACATCACATCATGCTTATGCAGCGGCCAGATCTTTGTAGTATTATGAGACACTTTAGCACGGCTGTCCCATTCACAAATGAAACTACAGGACTTGGGGTTTCTGAGCTGCATCCCTAGTAGCAGGGACACTATTTCAGTTAGGGTTGTTGTACCACATATGTATACATATAATAGGAGAGGAAATAACAAAAGTAAGCAATTGAAATAAAAAAACACAAAAACACACAGCAGGACAAAAATCAATGAGATTCACCAATTGGGTGTATCATATACTTAAGGACATCAGTGGAAATTAACGGAAAAAGTGTATTTAAAACTAAAGGCAAGACACACTTCTTTACGCAAAGAATTGTGGGACTGTGGAACAAACTACCAAGACATGAAGCAGAAACCTCGACAACCTTTAAGAAAAACCTCGATGAGATATTAGGACAACTTAGCCATTAGCTAAACAAATGGGCTTGATGGAGTGAATGGTTTCCTCTCGTTTGTCAAATTTCTTAAGCTCAAGAAGCAAACGTTTTGTTTTCCAGTGTAATTAACATTAGGAACTTTTCAGAATCTGACTAACAATACCATCCTGGTCTGTGTATGGTCCAGAATGTTGCAGATTCCCTACACTTGAATATTCTCAAACAAGCTGGAAAGCAAAGGAAACCTTTCAGAACTGAAGATTTCTCCCAATGGAGCATAAACAAATCAAGGATATGCTGGGTACTTACTTGCTGAGGCCGTGGATGCAGCCAGCAAGATCCTTTGTCATCACGCTGCCTTCAACAGTCTCAACACAAACTTTCTCAAGAACCTGAGAAAACCTAAAACCAGATCATACTTGTTAGTTTGTCATAGTGCATCAACTTCAGACAAACTGCTTATCCAAAAAAAAAAAAAAAAACAAGAAAGAAAAGCAATACACTGGCAAGTCATTAATCCCTCCTGGGGCTTCTTCACAGATCTAATTAGAGAAAATGCAGTGACAGGTACCTGATCAAGTCTGAGTTGCCATCTAGTTTGCCACGGTGTTCCAGGCCCCTGGTCCAGGCAAATATACTTGCAATTGGGTTGGTGCTAGTTGGCCTTCCCTATGAAAGAAAGGCAGAAAAAAAAAAAACAAATTTTGAAACTTTGCCTGTTGTTCTTCATGATGAAATGAACACTGGGTGGCTGTGGCACACCTTTGTGCTTTCATTGTCAAGTTTTCTTTAATTCAGTGCCTATCTTGGTCTATAATATACTTTAGTTTTATTCCCATTATTTCCTGTGAGCTAGGAAGTAGGGTCCTCTTCTTGTTCTGAATTTATGCATTTTGAACAAACTTCTAGCTGACCAAAACAGGCCTTCTCTCACTTTTTCTTTAACTTAACACAAAATCCAGGATTGTTTACCCTTCCAGGGCAGCCCATACCAGGTAAAATATTGTTTTATTAGTAAATAAATAGTTCTAATTAAGAAAAACCTGCAGCTACTGTAGCCCTGTAACTGAACCTGTGTTATGAACCTAAAAGTCAGACCAGGCAAGACACAACAAGCGCATTCTCACCCCACAGAAAAACTCAAATGTAGGACGACCTGGACTGATCTTCAGAAACAGTATGTGCTACATTACCCACCCTGTCTGAATCACCAGACAATGGAGTCATTTAGGGTGTGACTAGGGTGTGGTTTGGCCCATGCTGCACAGAAGGGAGGGATTGCTCTCGTTTCTTTCAGCTTGGATTAACCAGGGAGTACCGAGTCTCAGTACTATAGCAAAACCAGCTTTTATTCAGCTTGAAACAGGAACAGCACGGTTATTTATTGTAGTGGGATCTACCACTCTCCTATAAACAGACAAAGCAATCAGGCAGCACCGTGGCCAGGTTAGTGGCCAAGTAATAATGTTCCCTGCATTTATAATATTCCTTACATCACCCAACGACGGCAGGTACTTATAGCATGACCATGGTTGGCTTGGATTTGCTTCCACTGCGAGCTGGAAGCCTGCTAGGCGGGAGAGAACGTCAGCATTGGAGGAGTGTGCAGACCAAGGACGGTGGCCAAAAGCAAAAGTCTGCAAACTAATAGACTACAGAGTGAACCAGGCGTTCGTGTACTTCTGTTTATATATCCATTTAATAGCCAATGTAGCGGGGCGTGGTCAGTCACCAGAGTAAACCTTCGTCCCCAGAGATGGTGGTAGACCGGATCAACACCAGCACGCAATCCCCCTTCTTAAACTCGCAGAGTTTACTCGTCTTGTCATAATTATGTTTTTGTGCCTCCTGCTTGCACTGCTGATGTTCCAACGTAATAGAGGGCTATCTGCTCTTGCAGTGAAACGACCCAGTCGACACACCTCGGGTGTAAATTTATGCTGACGCTGTTAGTTAGGGTCAGTTCAGGAGGGGGAGGAAGGAGAGCGTGAATGTGACAGAGAATAAAACTAAAAACAAAAGCTAACTTTTTACAAGTGCCATAAATTTACACCTGATCTGACGCTGTTCATTTTCAAATAATATTGCATTAGTGCAATGATGTTTTCTGTTTGGTACTATTCAGGTAATGAAATGGATTTCTTCAAAATGTCACACATGTTTGTCTCTTTCTTAATTTCCCCTGGTGCTGCATTGACATCATGGACCAGAAGGTGTGAGCTTATTTAGTGTGAAGAAGACATGCAGGTGGCCGGTTGTTGTGTGCTACAACATGCTTAACCTGGCGGAAATGAATGCACATATGCTGTGCAAGGCATGCACGGGGTCTACTGAGAAAAGAAGAGTGTTCTTGGCTCACCTTGCAGAGGAACTCAGTCGTCGCTTCTTACAAGAAAAGGCAATGGAAAAAGAAAAACAGGATGCAACATTGACAAGCTTCTGATTCCAAGACCACCGCTTCCCCCAGGAAAGCAAACTTTGTCAGGTGCTCCTTCAATGTAATTGGAACCACAGCACAGAGAGAAGTGTGTACATTGCAACAGGTACAAATGTCAAATGTAGGAAGGACGGTCTATTGGTGTGTGGGAACTATTAACATTCGAATTTGATGACTGTATATAGCGTGGAACTGACCTCTTTGTACTATTCTTTCCTCTGCATGTCCTAGAGTACAAAAGAAACACCACCATGCACCAAAATATTGGGATAGAGCAAGATGGAGAGAAAAAAAAATGCGGTTACTGATTATAATTGCAAGGAGGGAAGCGAATGATTATGAATAATGTTACATCAGTGCCACAATGGTTTTCCGAAATGTACTATACAGGTCATAAAACAAATTATTCCAAATATCATATATACCTATGTTTGTTTTTTTTGTCAGTGCGGCTTTGACATCATGAACCATAAGGCGCATACTAATTCAGTGTGAGCAGGAACACTCAATAAAACCGAATAAAAAAAATTAACATAACAAGAAGACATGATTCACCAGCATTTGTGTGTCAGCTTTTATCCTTCCAGATCAGAGAATTTCCAGTTCCATTGTCTCACACCACTACTCACATACACAGTTACTCCCAGTTTCAAATAAAAACTAACAGTGTCAAATCTGGGGTGGTGGTAGGTTGCATCATGACTTTGAGAATAAAAGTGAAAAAAAATGCTAACTTTTACAAGTACTATAAATTTACACCGGCTGTTACAGGTGCAAATAAAATGTATGTTTTTATTGTATAATATTAACAATAAGAGTAGCTCACTACTCAAAAAACAGTAAATTTGTGGGAGAGCTGGTTACGAACACACGACCTCTGGATTATAAATCGGCAGTTCTAAACACTGCACCACGGATGCTGTCGTATTGTACTTGGACCTTTTGTGAAAGTGTTTATTTGATATTTGGACTTCAGGCTTCACACATTATACACTTCATGTCTACGTTTCGTCATTTATTACTAAAACATGAAAAATGTTTCTGTTTTAACAATGTGTTTACATGGATTGTTGCAGACACGGAACACACATGAAATGTATGTATTCCAAATGACAATGTATTATTTACTCTATACAGCTCCAGGTACTTCACTCCAAGATGAACACTGAGCACTAAGAACCTTTGTTGTGAATTCAACTGCAGCGCTGGGCAGGAGGGATGGGATAGCAGGCTGCTTGTGCTTATCGACACATTTATAACACAAGAGACGCTGACAGAGAGGTGTGAACGGATTTAAGGTGGGCCAGGATTACGAGTATTTTTTGTAGGCTTTGGTAATTCTAGTGTTAAAATTTCAGAGGGAGTAATATAGTCTCGTATGTTTTAATGTCTCCATGGACTCAGCGGATGTTCACTTGGTCTGTGGTCTCCTTATAAGGGGTTTGCTGGAGCAGGTCACAGCAGACTACGCAGAGGTCACTACCAGAGTCCAACAATGTAGAGAATTCCTGTCCGGCCAACATAATAGAGAACTTAAAATTGTCCTCCTTTAACATCTTGGGGAAACTTACGAGCTGCATACCTGGGCCAGACCGATAGCCATTGTTTGCACAGGTGGGAGGTGACTTTCCTGAGCCAGATATCCCAGATGATCACAGCAAAAACAGCTGCATTTAGTTTGCAGTATGATGTTCACACTATGGCATCTTCTATGTGTGGCGCTGGTCTGGTCATGAAGGTCTGTGCTGGCTGGATCGAAATCGTGGTCAAGCCTGGGTAGCCCTGTTTCCAGGTGGCTTGTGCACCCTCTAGTCTGCGGGTCACATCCAGCAATGAGTGGATATCATTCCACAGCATTTCATCATAAAGGCTCTTGTCTATCCCTGGCAGGACTGCATAAATAGGGAGCTTCTCCACAATGTGCTCGAAAGGGTCTCCGCAGATCCAGCTTTGAATCAGGTCCACTAAGCCCTGGATCTGTCGTCATACAGGGCGATCTAGATCAATATGCTGAAGCCAAAACTAGTGTCCCTTAACCACCGGGCTCACTGCCGTGCGGAGGAGGTTCTGTTGCTTTCAGGAGTGAGATTGCTTTCGGGAGTGAGATTCTGTACGGCTTAGAGGGCTTCTCCGGTTTAAAAAAGGGCCAAAACAGCTACCCAGGCTCTCCTGTCCCAACGCATTAACACTACAATTACCAAAGCCTACAAAAAAACTTGTAAATCCGTCCCACCTTAAATCCCTTTGCACCTCTCTGTCAGCGTCTTTTGTCTTGTAAATGTGTCGATAAGCACAAGCAGCCTGCTATCCCATCCCTCCTGCCCAGCGCTGCAGTTGAATTCACAACAAAGGTTCTTAGTGCTCAGTGTTCATCTTGGAGTGAAGTACCTGGAGCTGTATAGAGTAAATAATACATTGTCATTTGGAATACATACATTTCATGTGTGTTCCGTGTCTGCAACAATCCATGTAAACACATTGTTAAAACAGAAACATTTTTCATGTTTTAGTAATAAATGACGAAATGTAGACATGAAGTGTATAATGTGTGAAGCCTGAAGTCCAAATATCAAATAAACACTTTCACAAAAGGTACAAATATAACAGAACAAGTGCGCTTCTCTTCAAGAATGTAACTGCAGAAAAAGAACCAACGTTAGGGTGCGACATTGACACCTCTTTCATACGATTGCTTTGGTGGCGCAACAGTAACAACTGTTGACTGATAATCAAAACTTCACGGGTTCGGTCCCGGACGACTCTGTTTTGAGAAGTGAGCTGCTCTTATTCTTACTATTTTAGAATAAAAACATACATTTGATTTTAGTTAGTAATAGCTGGTGTAACTTTATGATACTATAAAGGTTAGTTAGCTTTGTTTTTTTTTTATAATTCAGTTTTATTCTCTCAGTCGCGTTCACGCTTCCCCGGATCTGACACTGCTGTTTTCACATAAAGACATCCTATAACAGAGGAGAACTCAGATGATGAAGAGAATTCTATATCGGAGAAAGAATGCACGTCGCACTTTTACCGTCGCTGTACTTTGTATATGTACACGGGAAGCTCTGCAGTCTACTTGTGACTTTACGCTGTAGGAAGTAAATAAATCAAGGTAAATAACATTTGATCTGGCTCTTATTATATATATTCCACCTGCAGCTATACATTCTCCACGCTAGTGTTTAGATCTGGACGGTGTACAGGTGCTGGTAATAAAATTAGAATATCATGACAAAGTTGATTTATTTCAGTAATTCCATTCAAAAAGTGAAACTTGTATACTAGATTCATTCATTACACACAGATTGATGTATTTCAAATGTTTATTTCTTTTAATGTTGATGATTATAACTGACAACTAATGAATATCTATATATATGGTTGAAATAGTTTACTGTCAAATAAATGCAAAGACTACGCGACACGTGTTTCGCCCTCATTCTGGGCTCATCAGGCGTACACACTCCACTGCAGTCCCTCTCGGGAATCGAACCTCGGCCGTCAGCGCCAGAGGCGATGCCCCTAACGTTGCGCCACGGCGTGTGGTTCGTTTATTTGACAGCATGTAGATCGGGGTAATTACATTCACGGCATTCGTAGTCTGTGTCACAATCTGATTGTATGGGTGGTTACCTACCAGGTAACGCTTGTGGTTGGCCAGCAATCTGCTAACATCCACCACGGTGCCCTCAGTTTGTGAGGAGCAGATCATATATATCTATATATATATATCTATCTATCTATCTATCTATAATAATAAAAGGCAAAGCCCTCACTGACTGACTGACTGACTGACTGACTCACTCATCACTAATTCTCCAACTTCCCGTGTAGGTGGAAGGCTGAAATTTGGCAGGCTCATTCCTTACAGCTTACTTACAAAAGTTAGGCAGGTTTCATTTCGAAATTCAAAGCGTAATGGTCATAACTGGAACATATTTTTTGTCCATACACTGTAATGGAGGAGGCGGAGTCACGTATCGCGTCATCACGCCTCCTAAGTAATCACGTGAACTAAAAACAAGGAAGACATTTACAGCATGAGTCACACGTGGGAACGAAGGTAAATGACGTTAATTTTTGACTGTCTTTTAATACTGTGTAAGCATACATATTAACACATGTGCAATTAAACGTGTGCATTTACGGGGTGATTTCTCAGGCTTAAAAGCTCACCTTTTATCAAACGCGGGAACAAAGGTAACTGACGTTGTTCACTGTCTTTTAATACTGTGTAACCATACATATTAACACATGTCCAATTAAACGTGTGCATTTACGTGGTGATTTCTCAGGCTTAAAAGCTCGCCTTTTACTAAAAAGGTAAATGCAAAACTATTTTCAATCAGTTTATTGAAACGCTCCCGTTAAGGATTGCAATAACATATTCGCGAGATAAAAGAACGAAGTAGGGGGAAATGGAGGAACAGCCGCAAACAGCAAAGAGCAAAAAATTAATTAAACAATTGAGAACGGAGCGAGTTAAGCATACAAGCATGTTCATAAGGGAAACAAAGCACGGTGTAAAACGTAAGTTTAAATTAAGTTTATAGAAACGCTCCCGCTGCGGATTGCAATAACATATTCGCGAGATAAAAGTTTAATGAGAAGACACGAGGTATAAACGAACCACACGCCGTGGCGCAACGTTAGGGGCAACAGTTTCAACCATTCTATGATCTGCTTCTCGCAACTGAAAGACGGCACATGGCGGATGTTAGCCGACTTGCTGACCGCAACGTTAGGGGCTTCAACTATGGCGCTGACGCCACATCTCAGTGCCAACACTTTGCAGACTCTACTTAAAAGACACGCCCTCCTCACTGGACAGTTGAAAACACCAATCAAACTAACGATGACATCAAGTATTACCCAATCAAAAGTAGGAAAGGAGGCATCTTCATAAAATGCGTGTGGGATGATTTGCATGAGACGCTGCTTTAAAAAAAAAATGATAAAAAAAATATGGGATAAATCCCGTCCAGTATTGATTCAAAACGGGACGCGCAATTTCATTCTCAAACGCGGCACGATTCCGTATTTTAAAGGACGGGTGGCAACCCTACAGTGCCAGGTAACCACCCATACAATCAGATTGTGATTCAGACTAGGAATGCAATGAATGTAATTACCCCGATCTACATACAAGGCGAAAGTCTTGCAACATTCAAAGATGATGGTTTGTGATAAGTACACCATACAACATAAAAGAGCTTATGAAGCCTTGAACCGAAAAAAGCAAGATCTCAGAGATCGTAAAAAAAAAAAATAGGAGGTAATGTCGTTTTACTCGCTGTAGATTTTAGTCAAACATTACCAGTTATTCCACGAGGGAGACCAGCAGATGAACTCAACGCGTGTTTAAAATCCATGCTTCTCCCACGCTCGGTTCTCGGGTAGGTGCACCAAAAAATGTATACATTTAAGCATGTAATGGGCAAACAAAAAATGAGTGTATACCCGAAGGCACTGCAGTAGTACTTAATGTAACTTTACTTCTTAAATGTTAATGTTTTACTGTTTAATAATTTATACGCTTCTTATGTGTTGTTCAAATTCTTTTATCAAAATACCACTGACAGCGCAATGCACGATAACATGGAGTGAATACACCATACCCATCCGCCCACGGCTGCCCTGCTGTGCGCAGATAGGAGTTGATTCTATAATAAAATAAAATAAAGATAAAAACAGTAAAACAATCATCACCCATAAAGCGTGTGTGTGTGTGTATATATGTGTATATATATATATGTTGATATGTCGATGTGTATATGTGTGTGTGTATATATATATATATATATATATATATATATATATATATATATATATATATATATATATATGTAGATATGTATATATATGTGTATATGTATATATATGTTTATATGTGTGTGTGTATATTTTATATATATAAAACACAGCAACACTCATAACAATGACAACACAATTACATTGACAATCATGTTACGTTATTTTTAAAATGTTTCCTTTTTTTTTCATAACCTCTTTAACACACTACTTCTCCGCTGCGAAGCACGGGTATTTTGCTAGTATATATATATATCTCTATATATATCTCTATATATATCTATATCTCTATATATCTCTATATATATATCTATATCTATATATAGATATAGATATATATAGATATATATATACAGTAATCCCTCCTCTATCGCGGGGGTTGCGTTCCAGAGCCACCCGCGAAATAAGAAAATCCGCGAAGTAGAAACCATATGTTTATATGGTTATTTTTATATTGTCATGCTTGGGTCACAGATTTGCGCAGAAACACAGGAGGTTGTAGAGAGACAGGAACGTTATTCAAACACTGCAAACAAACATTTGTCTCTTTTTCAAAAGTTTAAACTGTGCTCCATGACAAGACAGAGATGACAGTTCAGTCTCACAATTAAAAGAATGCAAACATATCTTCCTCTTCAAAGGAGCAAACAAATCAATAGGGCTGTTTGGCTTTTAAGTATGCGAAGTACTGTGGCACAAAGCTGTTGAAGGTGGCAGCTCACACCCCCTCCATCAGGAGCAGAGAGAGAGAGAGAGAGAGAGAGAGAGAGAGACAGATAAAAAAAATCAATACGTGCCCTACGTGCTTTTAAGTATGCGAAGCACCGTGCAGCATGTCGCTTCACGAAGCAGCTGCACAGAAGGTAGCCAACGTGAAGATAATCTTTCAGCATTTTTAGACGAGCGTCTGTATCGTCTAGGTGTGCGAACAGCCCCCCTGCTCACACCCCCTACGTCATGATCATAGAAAGTCAGCGCAAGAGAGAGAGAGAGAGAGAGAGAGAGAGAGAGAGAGAGAGAGAGAGAGAGAGAGAGAGAGAGAGAGAAAAGTAAGTTGGGTAGCTTCTCAGCCATCTGCCAATAGCGTCCCTTGTATGAAATCAACTGGGCAAACCAACTGAGGAAGCATGTACCAGAAATTAAAAGACCCATTGTCCGCAGAAATCCACGAACCAGCAAAAAATCCGCGATATATATTTAAATATGCTTACATATAAAATCTGCGACCACAGCGCGTATTATGTATTAAATAAAACTCCTCAAATATATTGTGAGCACGGGGGCTGTTCGCACCCCTAGAGGACACAGCCGCTCCTCAAAAAACGCTGAAAGATTACCTTCACACTGCTCCCTTCTTTGCAGGGCTTACATGTGGCTGCTTTGCAAACGATATGCTTCCCGCATGGTGCTTCGCATACTTAAAAGATCAAACAGCACGTATTGATTTTTGATTGCTTGCTTTCCTCTCTCTCTCGCTCTGACGGAGGGGGTGTGAGCAGAGGGGCTGTTCGCATACTGGCCTAGAGGATACGAACGCTCCTCTAAAAAATGCTGAAAAATGCTTGCTCCCTTCTTTGCAGCTAATTTGTCCGGCAGTGCTTCGCATACTTAAAAGCCAAACAGCCCTATTGATTTTTGACTGTTTGCTTTTTTTTCTCTCTCTGTCTCTCTCTGACGCGCACTCCTTTGAAGAGGAAGATATGTTTGCATTCTTTTAATTGTGAGACGGAACTGTCATCTCTGTCTTGTCATGGAGCACAGTTTAAACTTTTGAAAAAGAGACAAATGTTTGTTTGCAGTGTTTGAATAACGTTCCTGTCTCTCTACAACCTCCTGTGTTTCTGCGCAAATCTGTGACCCAAGCATGACAATATAAAAATAACCATATAAACATATGGTTTCTACTTCGCGGATTTTCACCTTTCGCAGGGGGGGGGGGGGGGTCTGGAACGCAACCCCCACGATGGAGGAGGGATTACTGTATATATATATATATATATAGATAGATATATATATATATAGATAGATATAGATATAGATAGATATAGATATATATATGTATGTATGTCTATATATATATATATATAGATATATATATATATTTATGTAAGCTTATAAGTACTGCCTTACTTCTCTTTAAGAAAGGAAGATGTAATGATACTTGATTTAAACGATTCCATGTCTTGGTGGGTTTGCGTAGCTTATTGTCAATATCTTTACACCTGTTTTTAAGACTTATTGACTGAAACGGGCTTTCACGAAAAAAGTTAGGGCTTTGCTACAGGATACACCCTCCACAAGTTAAGGAAGTAAAAATAAAAGTGTATATTTCTGTTTTATTTAAACCTTTTAAGTTCGTATGCATTGCCCCATTTGGCTGTTTTAGTTTTTTTAAGATGACTTAACTAAAAATAAATTAATAGTTCCTATGTGTATACTACATATTTATCTATTTTACTTAGGCCTTTATTCCAGCAACTTGCAACATCTGAGGTACAATTTGTTACATTACTTTTGTTTTCTGCAGCACAGGCAGGTGAAGTGACTTCCTAAGGGTCACACAGTGGTGTCAGTACCAGGATTTGAACTGACAAGCTCCTGGTTTGCTGAAATATTACTGAAGAAAGAAAAAAACGAAAACGGGCAAATAGGGCTATGCATACAAATGTCCATCTATCCATTATCCAACCCGCTATATCCTAAATACAGGAGCCAATAAGTAGATATGTATATATACAGTATATATATATATATATATATATATATATATATATATATATATATATGTGAATGTATGTATGTATGTATGTATGTCTATATTTATATGTATATATATATATATATATATATATATATATATATATATATATATATATATATATATATATATATATGTAGATATGTAAATTTGTATATGTATATATATATATATATATATATGTATATGTGGATGTGTATATGTATATATATGTATATGTAGATATGTGTATATGTAGATATGTATATATATGTATATATGTTTATGTATATATATGGTTACATAACCTCTTTAACACACTACTTCTCCGCTGCGGAGCGCAGGTATTTTGCTAGTGTATATATATATGTATATATGTAGATATGTGTATATGTAGATATGTTTATGTATATATATGTTTACATAACCTCTTTAACACACTACTTCTCCGCTGCGAAGCGCGGGTATTTTGCTAGTCTATACTAATAAAAGGCAAAGCCCTTACTGACCGACTCATCACTAATTCCCCAACTTCCCTTGTAGGTAGAAGGCTGACATTTGGCAGGCTCATTCCTTACAGCTTACTTACAAAAGTTAAGCAGGTTTCATTTCAAAATTCTACGCATAATGGTCATAACAGTCGGCAACGTCCACCATGTTAAACTTTCTTATTTATGGCCCCATCTTCACGAAATTTGGTAGGCGGCTTTCCTGCACTAACCGAAACCGATGTACGTACTTATTTCAGTGGTATGATGCCACTGTCGGCCGCCATATTGAACTTTCCAACGGTCTTCGTTACTTATGGGCCCATCTTCAAGAAATTTGGTACGCAGGTTCCCAGCACTAACTGAATCCTACTTACGTACATATATACGTCCATAGCCTGCATCTTGGTCGCCGTGTGAGGTGGCGTTGGGTCCCCCATCCCCACGCCTCCCACATAGTTGGCTGCCTGCCTATATAAGGCCGTCCCTCGCTCTGGTCTCTTCATTCCCTTCCTTACTTCGCCACGGTATTCACGTCTCCCTGCTGATAACTGCAGCCTTTTTATTTAATCCACGGCTTCTCCGCTGTTTTATTGTTCGTTTATTACGATTATAGTTATTGTGTAGGTATTTTAGACTTAGTTTACATTGTTCAGGTACCCATTTCCTTTATCGTTCCAACCGTACACCCATTAACATGTCTATTGAGGTGATCGCCATCGATCAAAGAACTGTCACTTACCAAGTGGTTTCCATGCCCGGAGATGGCGACTGCCTTTTCCATTCTCTGTGTTACATACTGCACGGCCATATCAGGCTCACTCTTAATATCCGGAGGAACATTGTGTCTTATGTATTGAATGACTGGGACAGGTTCAAGGTGTGGACTGATGACGGTACAAGAGATAATTATACTAAACAGGAGCACTATAAGAGTGAAATGCTTAAGCCCTTCACCTATGGTTCTGTAAGTGAGTTGATGGCTGCCGCTGAATTGTTCGGTTGTCGCTTTCAAGTGTACCGAAATGGCCAAATATTTTACACCTTTGGACAACCGCCAATGCCTCTTAAACATCTTAGATTCACAGGTAACGATTTGAGTAGTGGACACTTTGGTATTTATGAATGTTTAAACTCTCAAAAGCTGGATGCTAAGTTATCGATGAAACCCATTTCAATTCAAACACCTCCAATTTCCAGTAAGGCTCTGCTTCGCAATGACAATTAATAAGTCTCAGAGACAGACCCTACAAAAGGTTGGCATTGATTTGAGGCAAGATTGCTTTTCACATGGCCAACTATACGTTGCATGCTCAAGAGTAGGCTCAGCGCACAGCTTGGTCATATTACAACCGGAGGGCCGAACTGACAACATGGTATACAAAGAGATCCTTAACAAATAATTATTGGTATATTTTCCCTCAGTTTAAAAAGGTTTACTTTTCTTCTTAATAAAAATTTTAAAGCAGTACTTCGCCGCTGCGAAGCGCGGGTATTTTGCTAGTCTGTCATATTTGGTCTCCTAACAGGAGAATGTTTTGAACTCCTATTCAGCTCTGCTTCCGTTGAGATTAAACTAGATAAAGGAGATGAAAACCAAAGGCTGATTACAAGGGTACAAAGAACAGAACAAATAAACTACTCACTTTTTGGTGTTCTCTGTAGTGACGGGTAACAGTGCCATGAGCAGCCTCGGCCTCAATTGTCTTACCATCAGGACATACCAATACAGATGTCATGAGACCCAAGGAGCCAAAGCCTTGAGGAAGAAAAGGATTGAAATTCAAGCATAATGATGGAAATGTTAAATAACTGATTACAATATGAAGACGGCTTTCATATCACCTACAATCTTACTTACCTTGTGCCAAAATATCAGACTGGACATCCCCATCATAGTTCTTGCAGGCCCAAACAAAGCCTCCAGAGGACTTCAGAACTTGTGCTACCATGTCATCAATCAGACGGTGTTCATACCAGATCTTCAGTTTATCAAACTCTGACTTGTACTGCCTGGAGAGGGTTCAAATGAACACATACAGTAGTCTGTTAACTGTTGGTCTACTGTACTTAAATACCACAGATGTTCACATGGTAAAAAAAATCCCAAATAAGAACCTTGGGTGCCTTTATCTTACTGTAACTCATTCTGTATTCTCTTAATGTCACATTATTTTGACTATTGAACAACAAACACGGTATTTACATACATTGTCCAAATAGCAACCCTATATAAGAATAATAAACAGGAGCGACACTGAAGATGAATACGACTCCAAACAACTCCTGCAGTTTGCACTCATTTCAGTTTCAAATCAAAATAATGGACAGCCAGAAAACTTTAAAAATGTCCGTTTTTCAAAAAGTTAGTTGTCGAATTTTCAAATAGTGTTTTTTGCAGTTTACTCATAGTGAAGTAAAAACTTTGCAGTTTGTTTAAAAAAAAAAAAAAAATAACACAAAAAAAAATTTTTTATATAGCCTAAAATCACACAAGGAGTGCTGCAATGGGCTTTAACACTAGAATTACCAGAAACAACAAAAAAACTCGTAAACCCATCCCATTTTAAATCCCTTCGCACCTCTCTGTCAGCGTCTTTTGTCTTCTAAATGTGATGATAAGCCCAAGCAGCCTGCTTTACCATCGCCCTATCGCCTCAGAACAGGCAAGAAGTTCTCCCAGTTCCTGCCTTGATTGATTATCTGGGTGAGACCTACCCAGAATTGTAAGGGGAAATAATTTGTTGTGTTTTGTGTCTATAACAATCTATGTAAACACTTCGTTAAAACAAAAACGTTTTTCATGTGTTAGTAATAAATAACAAAATGTAGACATGAACTGTATAATGTGTAAAGGCTGAAGTCCAAATATAAAATAAACACTTTCACAAATGGTCCAAGTACAATATGACAGCTTCCGTGGTGCAGTGGTTAGAACTGCCGACTTATAATCCAGAGGTCGTGTGTTTGTAACCAGCTCTCCCGTAAATTTACCATTTTGAGTAGTGAGCTACTCTTATTGTTAATATTATACAATAAAAATATACATTTTATTTGTGTCTGTAACAGCCAGTGTAAATTTATAGTACTTGTAAAAGTTAGCATTTTTTTCACTTTTATTCTCTCAGTCACGATCACGATACAATACAGGCAGCTTTGTATCACGATACAAAACTAACAGCACCCACCTTCCTGCCCCAGATTTGACGCTGTTAGTTTTTATCTGAAACTGGGAATAACTGATGATGTGAGCGATGTTTTCAGACAATGGAACTGGAAATTCTCTGATCTGGAGGGATAAAAGCTGACACACAAACGCTGGTGAATCTGCCTTCTTCGTATCTCAATGTCACTTGAATTTTTTTTTTAATTCAGTTTTATTGAGTGTTCCTGCTCACGCTGAATTAGTATGCACCTTATGGTCCATAATGTCAAAGCCGCACTGACAAAAAGCACAGACATAGGTATACATGATATTTGGAATAACTCATTTTATGACCTGTTGAGTACATTTTGGAAAACATTGTGGCACTAATGAAACGTTATTCATATTATTCATATTCATTCGCATGCCTTCTATAACATTAACAATAAGAGTAGCTCACTACTCAAAACGGTAAATCTGCGGGAGAGCTGGTTACGAACTCACTATCTCTGGATTATAAATCGGCCGTTCTAACCACTGAACCACGGATGCTGTTGTATTGTACTTGGACCTTTTGTGAAAGTATTTATTTGATATTTGGCCATCAGCCTTTACACATTTACAGTTCATGTCTACATTTTGTCATTTATTACTACAACGTGAAAAACGTTTTTTGTTTTAACGATGTGTTTACATAGATTGTTGCAGACAAAAAACACATCAAATTATTTCCCCTTAAAATTCTGGGTAGCTCTCTCCCAGATAATCAATCAAGGCAGGAACTGGGAGAACTTCTTGCCCGTTCTGAGGCGGTGTAGGGCGGGGGGGATTGGTATAGCAGGCTGCTTGGGCTTATCAACACATTTAGAAGACAAAAGAGAGTTGCGAAGGGATTTAAGATGGGATGGGTTTACAAGTTTTTTCGTAGGCTCTGGTAATTCTAGTGTTAACAAGCCCTGCCTTTTGACAGCCCCCCAGCCTTGACTCTCTAAGAAGAGAAGGAAAAACTCCCAAAAAGAAATGGAAGAAACCTTGGGAAAGGTAGTTCAAAGAGAGACCCCCTTTCCAGGTAGGCTGGGTGTGCAGTAGGTATCAAAAAATGGGGTAATTACAATACAACACATAGAAGAGAACACAAGTAAGTACACAGCAGAATTCAACAGTAGATATTACAATACTGGTTTGAAATAAAACCTTTTCAAACTCTGAAAATCCACTGCAACAGTATTTTTTTTCTTTCCTTTTATACAAATATGACCTGGCCTCCAGGAACTACTACCATGCTAACTCCATTTCAAATTCACTTTCTCATACTCACCTTTAGCTCCAAATCACTAATTTTTATCTGAAGACTTAAACTTGATAGAAGGAGCTCTTTAAGCAGAATACAATGATAAAGTAAGGAATGTTGTTTTAGTATGACATTGCAGTGTGTGCTCTATAACTACAAGCACAGAGGGAAGAGAAACTTACTTCTCAAAGATATCCTGGAAAATGTCCTTAAAGCGGCCATCATATGCCTTCAGGATGGTATTCTTAGTACTCATGTAGAGAGGCCACTTCTTCTGAATTGCGTATTGAAAGCAGCTGTGTGCGAAGCCGGTGATAGACTATAGAGACAAAACAAAAGTAACAAGTCATTGTCATGGCAAGTCAAGGTTTGTGACCCAGCTTAGGAGAGAAAGGGTGACATAAAGGTTACGCTTTACTCTGCAAAAAGCAGTAAATAACCTTGGAAATCAATATTTACCAATGTTTCCTTGGTCAGTGTCTACACAAGCACCACCAAAAAGCCCAAACACATAATTTTCTAAAATGTAACTCTAAACTAAAGTCAATAAAGCCTTTGTCAATTTTCATAAAGCACTCAACTCATTGAGTTTATCGAACTGCCCTGTGGGACATCAGATTTCATGGGACCCCCTCCAAGTTGCTGGATATCATGGCTGGCCTGTACACTGGTACTGTGGGTGCTGTGTACAGTGGAGGCAGAGCCTCTGCATTCTTCCCAGTTGATTCTGGGGGTTGTCAGTGGTGTGTTCTTGCTGCTACTCTGTTCAGTGCTTGCATGGACTGGCTGTTGGTCAGAGTTGTGGGGCCCAGCGGCTGTGGGACATCTGCTGGTGAAGAAAGATTCACTGATCTTGACTTTGCCGACAATGCTGTGATCTTCATGGAGTCCATGGAGGCTCTGATTGGGGATCTTGAGAGACTGAGTGAGGAGTCTGAGTGTCTGGGCTTGCGAGTGTCCTGGATAAAAACCAAGATCCAGGCCTTTAATGACCACTTGGACACAGTCATCAGCAGTGTGTCTGTCTGCGGAGAGAGTGTTGACCTTGTCGAGAGGTTTACTTACATTGGCAGTGACATTCATTTCTGTGGTGATTCTTCCTTTGAAGTTGGTAGACGAATTGGGACAGCATGGGTGTCATGAGATCACTGGAAAGGAGTGTGTGGCGCTCCCGGTATCTATGCAAAAGGACAAAAGGTCCAAGTCTTTAGAATCCTGGTGCTTCCTGTGTTGCTATATGGTTGCAAGGCATCGACAATATCCAGTGAACTGAGACAAAGACTGGACTACTTTGGTACTGTGTCTCTTCGGAGAATCCTTGGGTACTGCTGGTTTGACTTTGTGTTGAATAAGCGGTTGCTCACAGAGTCCCGAATGAAGCATGTTACCTGTATTGTGAGGGAGCATCAGTTATGGCACTATGGCCATGTGGCCATCCAGCTTATAAGATCCTCATTGTTAAGGACCTGAGCGGCTGGACCAGGCCAAGGGGAGGCCCACGTAACACCCGGCTGCGGCAGATAGATGGTCATTTCCGGAGGGTGGGACTGGACCGTGTGTCTGCCAACCAGGATCCCGAGTTGTTTTGTCATGTGATCGGGGAGGCAATACACTGTACTAGTGCATGCTCCCCAACCTGATCTGACAATAAAAACCTGAACTTTTTTCTCACTATCAGCAATCATCAAAAAGAACTGTTAAACCTATATGAATATTAAAATGATTATATACAGGCAAAGAACCATGCCCATAATGTCCTAAAAATATTAAGGTATACTAGTATTTTTGCAGTCTTCCAGATGACTGTATTTACAGAGTATCATGCAAAGGAACCGCCATATATATGCAGTTAAAGAAAACAGTCTCCCCATGTTGCCTCACTAGTGTGGCAAATTGGTGGGTGTGAGAAAAGGAGGTGTCAAAGGCATACAACCACTGTGAAAGTCAAATTCTTGTATTGTGCATGTACGTCAAGACAAGCAGCCCATTATTCAGGAAAAGGCTGTGGAGTTAGGAAAAAGTGCCAATACTAAGCAAATCTGCAGTTTCTCACCAAAGGAAAACCTACTGCCCACAACAGTGCAGTCTCTCCCAACTCTTTTAAGAACCCTAGAGACTCACCTCATCGGTGTTGTACATGCCCATTCCACAGCCTCCACCTGGGAAGTCAAATACCTCCCACTCCTGTGGGGTACTTCCATCTTTTGGAGTGAATACCATTTTGAATTGGCCAGGCTTATCCACCACAAAGTCTGTTGCTTTGTACTATGAGACAAACAATGAAAAGGTAAAGAAAATGGCAGTACAAAGAATAAATATTCTGGAGTAAAATGTACAAGTCCCAAATTCCAAACATATAAGAACTCTAGACACTCAAGGTTTTGCCCAATCTACAGACAAATGATGGCATGTCAATTCTACCATACATACAAGTCTTTATTTTTGTTTTACTATACTGCATAAACTTTACTACAGTTTTATAAATATCACTATTGTCTATATAAAACAGATCACTTTATAGTTTACAAATAACAGAAAGGAGATTTTAAAAGAAAGCCATGAATAGAAAGAACCACGACCTAATGAAAAAGTTTGTGTTTTACACCCATAACTCTTGAAAGAAACAGCAGCAAAAAATAGATGTTAAATTATGGACACTTCGAAAAAGCAAAGTGTGAAGCAACAGGGTGACAATGACAGGCATAATTCATAAAGCTGTAGTAATCATCATAAAGACATACCTGGTCACCATGTGCGTGTCTGCCGATTGTAATGGGTTGTGTCCAACCAGGAACAAGACGAGGAATGTTCTTGCAGATGATTGGCTCACGGAAGACAGTGCCCCCTAAAATGTTCCTAATTGTGCCGTTTGGGCTCTTCCACATTTTCTTTAACTTAAACTCTGGTATAAGTAAAAACACTTTGTTAAAAAAAAACAAAAAAAAAAAACAACTCCCAACTCCAAAGCTAATCTATTTAAGAAGCAGTGCTGACCACCTGAATTTTTTTTCACCTGCTGTCTTTAAATGTGAAGTCTATTAAAGTATTTGATCAGAATATCTCCAGATAGTCAGGCATTAGACTGGGCTTCTAAAACCATAAAAAGTAAATTACAGAATTTTCCCGTCTTCTTTTTCACTGTTAAAGTTTTGTCTATATCCAATAAACTTAATTTAAAACAATAATAATAATAAACAAGTCTTCACAAACCATTTTTTAAAAAAAATTCAGATTACAGCAATTCAGAGTTGTGGTTAGCCCAATGTTTTACAAGCAGATATACTATATCGAAAGGGTGCTTTTGAAGGCCGCAAATTTTAGAAATTAATTTTAATTATTTATAGCTCTACTTAGTGAGTCAACACATTACAACATATTCAGTTTACGCTGAACTGTTAAATGGAAAAGTGATTTGAAGTTTGTAAAGCTAGTATTTTTTTTTGGTGTTAAAAAACGTGATACGAGATGATATACTTGTCCTAAGAAATACAATGTGTTATATTATTTAAAAAAGTGTCTGAATCAGAAGCCTGTTACAGATCGGTTACAGCTTCACTGTTAAAGACAGCTACAAATCTGCCCCAATGTTACAGAAGATTTTCTTTATCTCAGACAGTTGGGTCACTTTTGTGTTCGCCAGTATGAGGGCCCTGGTTTGATCCCTGGTGGGAACATACTGATCAAGGTGGGTCTAATCTAAATGCTGCATGCCAGGAATGACATAGGTCACTTAACGACCTTGGAGTCAGATAAACCACCCACGACCCTAATCTTAACCATAGTGTAACCGGGCTTTTGATGGCCATTTTGTGACTGATGTTGTGGGCATTACGTGACTGACCTCATAGGTACTGCAGGCTGCAATTACATTCTGTTGAACTGATCTGGACAGACTATACCCTCAACAACTTCTAGTCCTCCTGGGGAATTCCCATTTTCTGCCATGCCAGTTTAGAGACAGAACCTGTACAATATGTTCTGGGACAGCTCCCAGTGGGCAATAACTAGAAGACCTCACAAGGGTGGTGCATGGGGGCAATCAAGCAACTCAACTGATATATGTACACAGACTCAAAGCTGTCATGGCTGCCAAAGGTGCATCTATTAAACATTGACTTGACTTATGTGATCAGTTATTTTGTTTTAGACATTTGTAATTGATTCAGGTCACTTTGCAGAGATCTGTTTTCACTTTGAAATCAGAGTCCTTTTCTGTTGATCAGTGTCAAAAAAACAAATTAAATCCACTATGATCCGATGTTCCAAGGAGGTGAATATCTTTTCATAGGCATTGTAATTCATAAACTGACTTCATTCATTATCAGGGCAGCACTTAAAGAGGAAGGCTTGAACCAACTACTGTGTATCAGTTTAATGTAGCTGGTAAACCTAACCGCACGTCTTCAGTGTATTTGAGCTAACCACTGCACCATCCAAGTAAAAAAATAAAACAAATAGACCTTTCAATTATCATTATCAATTGTCAATAAAGAATGACCAGTTTGCTTGTAATCTCTAAACCTACAGTTTTGTTTTTTGTACAGGTAATCTGGCTTCCCTCTCGTCCTACAAATATGGGTTACGCTGACATGTGTTGTGTTTATTTATTTGTTTTCTGCTGTATGGTTCACACAATGTTTTAACCCCCCAAATGTTCACAGTAGGTTTTTTGTTAACTGTAAATTACCACTGTATAAATTTGTGTATGTCTCTGTATATGCCCTGCCTTGCGTCTGATACTGTCATGACAGCATCTGACCACAAGTCTACGATATATAAAGCAAATTCAAAAACACAAGTGGATAAATGCAACAAAATTATGGTCGTAATTAACAGAAAAATTGATTTTGTTGAAAATTTCAATTTTCTGCTAATCTCAATGTGAAAAATATTCATTCCTTTTCTACTTTATAAACACATTTACTTCATTTGAAGATACAAAAGAGTTGAAATTTATCCAAAGCAAACTGAAATCTTACCCTCTACTCGGGCCTCATCAGGAGTAATGGTGGCACATTTCACAGCCACATTGTATTTCTTAGTGGCCAGTGCAGAGTCGATGGTGACCTGGTCATTGGTCTGGTCACGGAAGGGAAGACCCAAGTCAAAGTATTTCAGTTCTACATCAACGTTAGACAAGATAAGCTGGGGAAAAAAAAAAGACAAATTCAGTACATAATATGCCATCTCTTATAAATCAATCAATTTTGTCCATACATTTTTGCATCTGCTTATTCTTAAAAATACTGGTACATAGCAGGAACCACCCTTGACAGGTCACCAGCTCATTTCAGGGAATAATCTGTAACATACCATTTTACCATTTTAAAGTAACAATTAACCAAACATTTACCTTTTGGGCACAGACAGGAAAAACCAGAGTGCCAGGAAAGAAATGATCCTCTTAATCCTGTAGATGTGAGGCAGCAGTACTTATCACTACCCCATTATTATGATAAACCCTTAAAAACAGAATGATCCACAAATCTCTAGGCATAGTCACTGTGGAAATTTTAAATATTGTCTCCAGCTAATAATGCAGCATATCACCTTTTTAAAACCTGCACCCAGCCCCTCCACAGTGATATGAGCTGGGCAATAGAATACATTTGATTTTTCTGGTGGGTTGTGGATTGCCTTTGGAACGCAGCAACAGAACAACGCAAGGAAATAAAGAAATAGGAATATGCTCTAAATAATGTTCCTAATAGTTACATACAATTTTAAGGACGCGGACAGATATACACACTCATCATTTAATATAACAGCATCCAAACTTTGTTAATTGGACCCGAAATCATGACTTAAAAGGCAACAGTTTAATCAAAGCATGGGGTGCAAAAACGGTCTAAGAGAGTGTTACTAAAAATATGAAAAAATTCTAACCCAGAATAGCAAACCAAAAACATGATTTTAGAATTTTGGACAACTTGTTAAAAATAAAAAATTGAAATACACAAGCATTTCTAAGACACTTGAAATTTGGCCTGTGTGCATTGATCATCACTGAGATGTTTTGACACTGTGGTTAGAGTCCATCTGTGGTCAGCTCAATTGTATGAATGTAATAGGAAAGGCACCCACTTGTCTACAGAGACTGTTAAGCGTTTGCAACAACAGCTACAAAAAATAAAACTTTCAAAAGCTTTTAACTACATATTTCTCAAGCAATGGTCTAATGTTTCACACAAACAATATAAAGCTACATTCTAGCATATTTCTCCAGGACAAAACAGCTTAAGGATAAAGAGCATTCTCCTATCTCTACATTCATCCACCCTCTGACAACTCCAAGGGGGACCACTATGATGTCTGTCTACCAAAAAGGTCCCCAAGGCAAAACTGTATGCACACAAATGATAAAGCAAGGCATGATTTATAACTACCATTAAACATTTTGACAAAGAAAAAAAAGGTATTAACTTGTTTTATACTGAATACAAAATAAGCCACTGAAAAATGATATTCAAATATAATTGTACATTAAAATACTTTCATACATTATAGCTGACCATCATACATTTATATTCCCTGTAATACTTGGTTTTATGAATTTTTAAAACTGTTTTTGATTTTCAAAACTTGAACTTAACTTTGCTAAATGTATTCCTTTTTTGCAGTTATTTTAAAATTATTATTTCAAGGTGCCTGCTATTAGCTTTGATGCTCAAAAATCTAAAACGTAAAACCTTTACTTTTTAAAAAAATTTAATTTTACATAAAATGGATTATTAACAATAAGTACAATTTATCAAGAGAGCCAATGTAACTTTTACACATACAAAACAGCCATGTTTCATGATCAGAATAAGAATACTTCAATATACAACCAAAAAGTCATAACAGTCATCACCTTTTACAGTAATTAATAACTGTAAATAGAAATTATGTAGGACATAGAATTATAAAAAAAAAAAAAAAAAGATGCATACACATATTACCATACCTTCTCCTTGATGAATTCCCAAATGATCCGTGTCATTTCATCACCATCCATCTCCACCATTGGCTGAGATACCTTGATCCGTTTATCAGCATCTGGGGGAAAACACACAAGAAATCCATTGATATTCTATCCCTGCTCAATCCGTTTTAGGAAAGGCTGAGATCTGACACAAGGCAAGAATCACACTTGGAAAGGAAAGCAGTCCACTGAAGGACAATCTCATGGCATAGTCCTCTGGTATACTCTGTCACACCAGGTCAAGGAACAGTCACCAAAACATCTCCACAGAGATATTGTAATGTCTAGTCTTGCGTATCATCAAAGTGTCTTTCCAAGATGATCTGGTCTCGATCGCTTCACTCAAACCCACCCCCCATCCCTCCCCTCAGAGGCGTGCTACGCGAAGTGGGGGAGCTGAACATGTGCTAAGGAGAAGTGGACAGATCAGCTACTGGCTCTGTGCTGCTTCTGCCAAGATGCCTGTTCTGCATGTCGCTCTGCGCAGTGATTATTTAAAAGCCTGTACAGCAAGCCTGGTCTCCCTGCCAAGATTTTTTTTTTATAATAGAGAGATGTTACTCATATCCTTAGCCTGACATCCACATATCATATGTGTTTACAAAGTGTGTTTTAATAAGTTTACATGTGTTTAAAGCGTGTGGGAGGGGTATTTTAAGGCTTAAACTATAAAAAAAAATGTTTATACTGTCTTTCTATATCGCGGATTTTCACCTATCACTGATGGGAATGTAACTTCCGTGATAGGTGGGGGATCACTGTACTCTGATTTGGCTGATAGTCTATCACAGTGCACACTCACACATGCTAAGCTGATTTACAGCTACCAGTCAATCTAACAGAAACTAATTAACTAGGAGAAAAAATGGTGTGTGGAGAAATGTGTTGTTGATTTCAAAATATTACTCACACTATAATTCAGTTAAACCAAACTACTGTCATTGATGAGAAATGACTTCAACACTTCTATTCAATGACAATATGTTAATGGACCTACAACAGTTTAGATTTATCTTTATATTCTGCTAGTTCTAATTAAGGTCTCCCATTTGCTACTGTCAGCGTATGCTCCTAACCTTTCTGCTGAAAAAAATTAAGTGGTATTTATAATACAAATTAAAATGTTTCACTTGTTTAAGGTGGTACTGTTATATTAGATAATTTTTCTAAAGAACAAAAAAAGTGGTTTGGGATTATTTCAGTTTAACAGAATAATAAAGCAATGACCACTGAATAATCTATAAACTGTGTTGTTCAATCTGTCAACTCAAAACAAGCTATTCATGGGTGAGGATTTGCACTAGTCTTTAGGCAATATGGCAGTTGGAGAAAACTGTAGTCCAGCAGGGCTTAAGCAAATGACAGGAGGAAAACATCTCTGAAAGCTTG
The DNA here is from genome assembly GCF_900747795.2 of Erpetoichthys calabaricus. Classification (NCBI taxonomy): domain Eukaryota; kingdom Metazoa; phylum Chordata; class Cladistia; order Polypteriformes; family Polypteridae; genus Erpetoichthys; species Erpetoichthys calabaricus. Next base: position 63,109,550 of record NC_041410.2, on the reverse strand, counting down.
AGTCAACTCTAAGGAATAGTTTTCTAGTCTTAGTCGACAGAGTCACACACAATGAATAATTTTAAAACTGAATTAGACACAGGCTGCGCACAGAAAGATATTGAATGCTTTCTCTCAAGTACTGACTTCAAGTCATTATCTGAGAATACAACTATATGATCGAATTCAAGGCACATCTTTAGATACTCAATGAATATGTCTTTACAGAAAAACTGGCATAGTTTTGAGATATCTCCTTTAACAGAGAGGGTAGTATAAAATAGAGATTCATAATGCATCAATGGTGTGAGATTAGTAAAGTGAACAAAAAGGTTTATATGCAAACGTCTCTTACTTGCATTTAATGAAAGAAATGTTTTGTTCATAAACATTAGACAAAGTTTGTCAAAAATTGTAAATATTACTGACATAAAAATCTCTACAAAATCTCAATGCTGTGCACTTTCACTTTTTTTTTCACAATATCTTGTATATATAGTTAGCCATGCAGATGGGGGCTCAGAGCTAAAAGACTCTCCCCAGAGACTCAAAAAAACAGTGCCCAGTAATAAAAGTGAAAATTACACTGAGCATCATGCTGTCTCTGCTTTTTGGACATGGCCTCTAGATGTTCCACATAAACAAAGATAGAGTTTGGGTAAAAGTATACTGTTAGTGATATGTTAGTATATGTTAGTGAGATTTTACTTGACATATTACATGATTATTTACAGTCTAATACAAATCTTGAAATCAATATGTAATAAGGACCTACACATGCTGTATGTGAATTGTTACGAGACATGAAGACAAATGTTTAAAGCTCGATATACAGTACGTGCCAAAGTGTTATATGGAAACAACATACTTTAGCTTAAGTTAGTCTTAAATCTTGGAATTTTGGATACATTTTTCATTGTGTTTAACACATATGGATGTGATTAATCAAGATTACCTAATGTTTAAGTTTGTTATTTTAAGTTATAATGGGCTAAACCCAACAGGGTACACAGAGAATATGCAAACTACAGGTAAAGCACCACAGTAATCAAGAAGTAGTAGGCAGTACCACCGAAAGTGCCACCATGCCTTCTTACACAAAATACACTCAATATAAAAACGCATGTTCAGTTGTTAAATGAAAGGGGCTCCTAGCAAAAATGATGAGAGACTAAGATTTTTTAAGCCAAAGGGATTTCTCTTCTGCGAGTAAAAGAAACAAACAGCTTTCTGCCATATTCCAGAAAAGCCTGGTTACATCCTGGCTGAAACCTGTTACACATCACAACTCGCATACTTTGGCTCATTATTCAACTGATATACTGTGACTATGTGCATATTTTAATACTCCAACGCATTATGTAAGGTTAAGATCTAATTTTTGTGCTTCAAATCTTTCCTACCATCCACCAACTTTACCTGAGAGCAGTTGTTAAAAAATCTCATAATGCCACGATTACTTACAAAGAAAAGACACTGGGGTATACCAGAATAAATGTAATTACAGTGATCCCTTGCTATATCGCGCTTCGCCTTTCGCGGCTTCCCTCTATCGCGGATTTTATATGTAAGCATATTTAAATATATATCGCGGATTTTTTGCTGGTTCGCGGATTTCTGAGGACAATGGGTCTTTTAATTTCTGGTACATGCTTCCTCAGTTGGTTTGCCCAGTTGATTTCATACAAGGGATGCTATTAGC